>NC_090238.1:31700591-32000591 GCF_024489055.1 Chanodichthys erythropterus
AAAAATGAACATTCTTTCATTAATTTCTCACCTTCATGTCGTTCCAAACCCACTTTAATTCATCTTCAGAACTCAAATGAAGATCTTTTTGATGAAATCTAAGAGCTTTCTGTCCCTCCATAGACAGCTACGCAAGTGAAACTTTGATTCTTCAAAAAGTCAATAGAGATCGTAAAACTAATCCATTTAGTCTAAATTTTCTGAAGAGACACAATCTCTTTATGAACAAATTTTATTTAAGCTTTGTTTTATTCACATATTAACATTGATTGGTGAACATAAACAAAAGCTCAACCGAAACTGCTTGACTCATGAGAACGAACCTTATCGGTTCTTGCGGAAGCTCAAACTGGCTGCATAAGGGGCTGTTCACACAGAATGCATTTTTCAATTCCAATGCGCTACTTTTCCATTGTTTTTCTATGTAAAGGCACACTAGACGGTTGTGTATGAATGTTAGGCTTGTGTCTCGCATCTTTTTTCCAGCGCCGCATTTTTAAGACGCCATTGTCAAGTTAAAAGAATTTCAACTCTTTCTTATGGCTCTGTGTTTACAGTAGCAAGTTGGCATGGCAACTGTTTTATTTGAATGCAACATAGCGGAGGAGGCCATAGTCAGTGCGATTATGTCAAAAATACTATCTTATCTGTTCTGCTGTTTGCCTATTTCCGTTATTGCATCACATATCAAAATCGCTTCTCTCACAGTCTCTGCTCTGCTTTTTTAAACCATTCCTGAGCGCTGCATCTCTCGTTTTTAGACGCAAAGACGTGTTCTGTGTGAACGAGCCCTAACACATGAGAATGAACCTCATTGGTTCTCGCACGTCACGCAAACATGCTTCTGTTTACCACAACTGATGTGAGTTGATCAATGTTTATATGTGAATAAAAGCCTGAATTAAATCTGTTTATCAAGCGATCGAGTCTCTTCAGAAAATTTGGACTCAACCACTCAATTCATATGGATTAGATTTACAATGTGTTTATGAACTTTTTGAAGCCTCAGAGTGATAGTTTCATATTTCATCAAAAAGATCTTAATTTGTGTTCAGAAGATGAGCAAAAGTCTTACAGGTTTGGAATGACATGAGGGTGAGTAATCAATGACAGAATTTCCATTTTTGAGAGTAACTAACCCTTTAAAAAGGTCCTTTCTTAGAGAAAAGTTGTCAGTGTCTTGTCACTGCTGGGTTAATCTCAACACGTCTGTGGACATGAATGCACTGTTTCTTAATGAAAACCAGTCTGACCTGTCCTGTGTTAACCTCTAAACTAGTCTTACTGCCCATCCCATGCTCCTCAAGATCTAAATCAATGCACTTCAAAAGAAAGCTGGATTGTTTCTTCAACTGTCAGATTGCAGCAACAACCTTTTGGCATTTATGATCATAACTGAGCTCTTTTTTCTCACCTATAAACAGAATGAGGCATTTTGGTATATATAAATAAAGAGGTAATATATAAAGCATGCATTAATGTCCAAGACTTTTAGCTGCTGTGTGAGCAAACAACAGCATGGGGAAGATTGTTGGTTTTTACAATTGTCCTTATTATGATCATTCTCATTGTAATTTTTTTTATTATGCATTACTGTGTTGGAATTTTTTTTTTTATGTGTGTGTGTGTGTGTGTGTTGGATAATATGCCTCTGAAACCACAAGAGGCAGGTTTATTAGGCCATAGAATGTTTTTAATTCTTGACCACAAGAGGGCAGCATCGACCTACAGAACAGCTTTCATTGCAATTTTGTATGCACTAAACCAGTGGTTCTCAAACCTGCCCTGGGGACCCCCCACCACTGCACATTTTGCATGTCTCCCTCATCAAACACACCTGATTCAAGTCATCAGCTCATTAGCATAGACTGCAAGAGTTGAATTAGGAGTGTCTGATGAGGGAGACATACAAAACATGCAGTGGTGGGGGGTCCCCAGGACAGGTTTGAGAACCATTGCACTAAACTATCTATAGCAATAGTTAGCTATAGTTTTACTTTATCTTTAAAATATAAATGATATAATAGATTATAAATATGAACGTATTCTTATACTGAATCAGCATTTATGGGTGAATTTTAACTTTAAAGATTAGCATTAATGATTGATGCAATGCTTTGACTACTCAACACTAACAAGACATCAGTGTTTTATAATGACAGTTGTTCCTCTTTACTCTCAGCTATGTTTTATTCAAATGATGTGTCTATGGAAATCACTGAGTGCTGATGTTGTAGATGTGTGGTTTGATAAACTCACTCCCACCTCATCTTTACTTACAATGATTTTGCATGTTTTGAAGGCACATGACAAGATACTTAAAACAGAATTGATGAGCAGATTGCAAGCTACCTATGAATATGTTATGATAATAAGGATCTAATTTGGTCTCTGCTGCTCTCTGTAGATCTTCTCTATGTATGGCCTTTTATCTTTCGTGTGCATCTGCTTACATGCACCCATTCATGAAAGCAACCTACGGCTCTTCACCCAAAGAACAGCTATTGTATGCATGTCATTTCTTGTGGGCAGGTTCTCAAAATGTCCTGTTATCAAGCATAAGGTAACCACCATCTACTCTCTACTGTGTGTGTGTGGTTCAGGTACGTCATAAGGGAAAAAAATGTCCCACAGAAATGGCAGTATCTGAAATTTTTTGGTCCCCATGAGGATTTTATTTATTTATTTTGAGGAAAAAAATACTTTATAACATGTATTTCTTAAGCTGTCAGAGTTAAACTAAAAGGGGTTGTTCACCCAAAAATTAAAATTCATAATCATTTGCTCATCCTCAAGTTGTTCCAAACACAAAAGAAGATATTTTGAAGAATATGGGTAAACAAACAGTTGATGGGCCCCGCTGACTTCCATATGATTTATTTTTTTACACATACTATGTTAGTCAATGGGGCCTGTCAGCTGTTTGGTTACCCATAGGTTTTAATCAACTTGAGGGTGAGTAAATTATGACAGATTTTTCATTTTTGAGTGAATTATCCCTTTAATATGAATTAAAATGAATAATCTTATGAAATATGTTTACACGATCATTTTTAAACACTTAAAAATGTTGAAATTATTATATTCAAAACAAATTTGTCAGATTTATTATTTAGTGCAATGACAATATAAATTTACAATATAAAAAGTGTAATTTAACCATGTTAGTTTTTATTTTAGTTTTATTATAGGTTTATTAATATTCTTTTTTTTTTCTATTTTTTTAAGCTTTCATGTTCATTTGAGTTTAACTTTTGGTAATTTTTGTATGTGCTGTTGTCATTTTATTATTATTATTATTATTTTTAATATGGATATTTATGTTTAATTTATTTTTATTTTAGTTTCAGTGCTTCAACTTAAAACTTATTTCAGTTTACTGCCAATTAACATTTCTTATTTTAATTTAGTTTGTTTTTCAACTAATATTAATATTTATATTTTATTTTATTTCAGCTTTATTTCAATTAATATAAATATTTTTTATAGATTTAGTTAACGAAAATAACCCTGATATAAAATTAAACCAATAATTTAATTTAGGAAATAACAGGTCTATAATATTATAATATGAAAATGATTTACTCACCTAATATGTCTTTTAGTATTAGAAAACTCGGCCTTTAGTATTTTAGTATCCGTAAGCATTTTCATCATATTTAGCAGTTCTTGGCATCAAAATATACTTTAAAAATCTTTTAAAAGTTAAAAGGCTATTTATTTTGCTATCCTACTTATAGTCACAATTATATAGTTTGTTGTTTTTGATTATTTGGGTTATGCATTATTCGTGACTCACAGAACAAATGTGCAAATGTTTTTGGGTTGTGACCCATCAGATAAGGACATTATTTCCATTCACCTTTTTCATTCAAACACATATATACACACACACACACACTACATGTACAGTTTTCACATTTTTCCTCACTGATATTTTCAGTGGACTTGTTATTAGTTTCAGCCCCAGTATATTGGTAACCATGGAGACAAGAGAACAGTGTTAATCACCGAGGATTTGATGTTTGAAATGCATGTCGCTCTTATTGATTCAAATACTGTATTGCATTATTGCAATCACAGAGTGTTTCTTAATTACACCGAGTATGATGTTACAAATCTCAGAGATTGAAGCAGCAGTTTAATGTTGTGATATGTTATAATACATTATACTATCATATTTATTTAATATACAACATTTATTCGCTGTCAAATGTATTCTCACATACTACATGTCTAACTGATTTCAGCTTAAACAATTTGAATACTCAGTTAATAAACTGAAAAGATACCGCAGCCATCAGTGCATTTCATTTTTGTGGAAATCATCTCACTCGCTGCATTACAAATAGATTAGTTAAAATGAGGAATCTGCTCATTCAACATTTCAAACCTTGGCTGAATAGTATTTTTTATGGGGATTTGTAACAGACTTACTCTAACCTCTGCTGTCAGAGAGAGATATAGTCACGAGTTACTCACTCTGTGTATTTATATGTGTGTGGAACAAGTGAACTCAACAGTGATTCATGGAAAGACATAAGTAACGTGTTCTTGAACCATGCTGTTTATTAAACCAAATCTCCATGACAACAACGTCCAAATGAGATGGACCTTTATAAAGTGTGCTTTCTATCACAGAGCTTTTGAGAGGATGAATATGCAAATATGCTGTTGTTTTTTTCTTTGCAGGCCCCCTCAAACCTCATCTGTTGTATCAACTCTGATATGGCACATTTTTTACAGAAACCATCTGCTAGGGCTTCACTTGAGTTTAGCTGATAGAAACTTGTCCTGAGAGCAAAAACAACTCTGTTTAGGAGAGGGTGTCAATATGTAAAGCATATCCTGGAGCATTTTTGCTTGTGATTATCCCATAACAAGGCAATAAACAAACACGGCCCTGTTAGTTTTGTCCTGTGCGTTAAATCTATGTCACAACAAAAGGAAGTGTAGGTTGTCCTGGAGGATTGCTATAGTAACCACGAAGGTGGTGTTTTGCGCATAACAAGAAAGGAGGAGGGAGAAATGCAGAGAGATGCATAGACCTTCAAAGAGTGAGATTATAGTGAGAAAAAAACTCTGTGCTGGTATATTGTCACTTCTTATTCTCTCATTTTAAAATATGACCTCAGCTGTGGCTAAATAGGGTTCAATAAAACAATAGAATTAATTGAGCAATAAATAAAAAGTCAATACTAAGCTAGGGTAGGCAATTTTGGTGCAGCTACAGCAAGCTACAGCTTTGAAAGCGCCCTCTAAAGCTGCACCTCCTTCAAAACACATGAACGCAATGCAGGAGATTCTGCGAGGTGAGAGACGGCCTTAATTGACCTCATGTCTCAAATCACACAATAATATTGAATGCAAACAACTTACAGAGCTCCAGTTGTACCACCTGGCTGCTGCAGATTCATTTCGGCATTGACAGTGTTGTTGACCTAGAAATGCATAAATCCAAGTCTGAGGATGTGAACAGCTCCAGGCAGAACGTCACGGTTTGCCGTCTTTAAATTACGTTATACGACGTGGCGTGAATGCAGTATAAGCTCGTTTTGTTGTTGTTGTTTTTTTCCACAGGAGATATATGTACGTGTTTTATTATTTAGACTACTTCTTTTATTGATTGCTATCAGGATGTTAAGAGAGTTTCAACCAGTATAACAAACAGTGTTTATATAAAACAAATGGCCTATACCTTTAAACTAAATGAAAATGAGAGATGTTGCCTTTAAGTTGATATATATATATATATATATATATATATATATATATATATATATATATATATATATATATATATATATATATATATATATATATATATATATATATATATATATCAATAAGTTAAAATAAGTTATTTTATTTCAAGTAATAAAATAATGAAAACTTTTTATGGTTTTAGTTAACGATAATAACCCTGTCTAAGACATCAGTTTGTGCTTCATCATCACATGAGTGGTGTTTTTTTTATATTAATAGGCAGCAATACCTTCCTTCTGATGAGGTTTGTCATGGAGATCAGTGATAACAATCAGCATATGGTCAAAGGCAAGAACTGAAACCTCCTTGAGGCCTAAGAATAAAACTCAAATTCAAAATAACCTTCATTCTCCTCTGTCCTTAGGTACTATGAATAATACTGTAAAGCTTTTGTTCACCAAAAAATAAAAAATAAATAAATAATACTCATATAAATTCAAAGCTTGGCCTAATTCAACTTTCCCTGCATGACCTCAGTGATCTTTCTGATACTCATCTGGAGGCAAAACAAAGTGACTCAGCAGAACTGTAATTACATTTGTCTTGCAGCCTGCGCTATTTGTCCCCTAGCCATGCACTCACCAAGAGAAAGATAGAGAGAGAGAGAGAGAGAGAGAGAGAGAGAGAGAGAGAGAGAGAGAAAGTTGCCAATTCAATCAATGTAGGTTGAGAGCTCAGTGCATGATGTACTACTCTCAGCATTACGTCACTCGTTGGACAGAAGTGTAATTATCATTCTAATAGAATAATGTTCAGGTAATCAGAGATTTAGGTTGTTTTGAAACAAGGTGTGGTAAAAACCCTACTTAATAAGAGCATTTAGCTGACCTGTTGTTCTGACCTCTGTAGTTTCAGTTATTTAACCATGTACAGGTTACAAAACCTTTAAAATCCACATTAAGCAAATCAGATGATGAACTGGATTTTACTCAAGTAAAAATGTGTATTGCAAAAATGAGTATTTTAAATGTGTCAAATGTAAAGGTGCCAATCTCTGTTTTTTTCCTAAAATGTGTATTAAATGCATATAGTTCTCGTTGAGAACTTATTAGTCATTTTAATCATATTAGTAAAAAGAGAATCCTGCACTGGTTACGTGATTAATATGTTGCTTGAAAAAAAAGCAATAATTTCACAATACACTGCTAATTTTCTTTCATGGCTATGGAGAATGCTTTTTGCAGCCAGCTATTGCAGGCATGACATCTACCAGCAGGGGCTAACAGGGGCATGCTAACCAGCAAAACCCTGACTCCACAGTTAAAATAGCACAATACCAATAATGCAATACCAAAGCATATCTAAGAAACTGAAAGGCAGCAGAGTGAACAGAACAATTATCATAGACTTCTGAAAAGATCATAAGGGGTGCTTAAAAAAACATAATGGAGTGTAACAGGGCTGTCACTAGTGGGGCGTAAGGTGGTGACAATTTTAGGGGTCCCCGGCCTTAGGGGGCCCCTGCGATTTCACCCTAGGGGAAAAACAACACAACCAACGGAACATGATTTCAATCGAGGAGAACCCCAAATTCAACTAAAGGGGACACAAACACCATCCCGCAATAAACCACAAACACACACCCCTGCCCCTCTCCCTACAAGGAGAGCGATTTCAACTGAGGGGAACACAAACACACACTCCTGCCTCTACCAGGAAGGAGATTTCAAACGAGGGGGACACAAACACACACCACTCCCCCTAGCCGTAAAGCGATTTCAACCGAGGGGGTCGCAAACACACACCCCTGCCCCTACCCAGAATGCGATTTCAACCGAGGGGGACGCAAACACACACCCCTGCCTCTACCCGGAATGCGATTTCAACCGAGGGGGACGCAAACACACACCCCTGCCTCTACCCGGAATGCGATTTCAACAGAGGGGGATGCAAACACACACCCCTGCCTCTACCCGGAATGCGATTTCAACCGAGGGGGACGCAAACACACACCCCTGCCTCTACCCGGAATGCGATTTCAACAGAGGGGGATGCAAACACACACCCCTGCCTCTACCCGGAAAGCGATTTCAGCCTAGGGGGACGCAAACACACACCCCTGCCTCTACCCGGAATGCGATTTCAACAGAGGGGGACGCAAACACACACCCCTGCCTCTACCCGGAAAGCGATTTCAGCCGAGGGGGTCGCAAACACACAGTTTAGAGAGTATCCAGAGCACGATTTCAAACAAGGGGGACGCAAACACACACCCCTACCCAGAGCACAATTTCAAACAAGGGGGTTGTAAAAACACACCCCCACACCTACCCGGAATGCGATTTCATCCAAGGGGGACACAAACAACCTTCCCCGCTCCTACCCGGAATGCGATTTCAACAGAGGGGGTCACAAACACACACCCCTGCCTCTACCCGGAATACAATTTCAACAGAGGGGGACGCAAACACACACCCCTGCCTCTACCCGGAATACAATTTCAACAGAGGGGGTCGCAAACACACACCCCTGCCTCTACCCGGAATACAATTTCAACAGAGGGGGACGCAAACACACACCCCTGCCTCTACCCGGAATGCAATTTCAACAGAGGGGGTCGCAAACACACACCCCTGCCTCTACCCGGAATACAATTTCAACAGAGGGGGTCGCAAACACACACCCCTGCCTCTACCCGGAATACAATTTCAACAGAGGGGGACGCAAACACACACCCCTGCCTCTACCCGGAATACAATTTCAACAGAGGGGGTCGCAAACACACACCCCTGCCTCTACCCGGAATGCAATTTCAACAGAGGGGGTCGCAAACACACACCCCTGCCTCTACCCGGAATACAATTTCAACAGAGGGGGACGCAAACACACACCCCTGCCTCTACCCGGAATGCAATTTCAACAGAGGGGGTCGCAAACACACACCCCTGCCTCTACCCGGAATACAATTTCAACAGAGGGGGACGCAAACACACACCCCTGCCTCTACCCGGAATACAATTTCAACTGAGGGGGATGCAAACACACACCCCTGCCTCTACCCGGAATACAATTTCAACAGAGGGGGTCGCAAACACACACCCCTGCCTCTACCCGGAATACGATTTCAGCTGAGGGGGATGCAAACACACACCCCTGCCTCTACCCGGAATACGATTTCAACTGAGGGGGTTGCAAACACACACCCCTGCCTCTACCCGGAATACAATTTGAACAGAGGGGGTCGCAAACACACACCCCTGCCTCTACCCGGAATACAATTTCAACTGAGGGGGATGCAAACACACACCCCTGCCTCTACCCGGAATACGATTTCAACTGAGGGGGACGCAAACACACACCCCTGCCTCTACCCGGAAAGCGATTTCAGCCGAGGGGGTCGCAAACACACAGTTTAGAGAGTATCCAGAGCACGATTTCAAACAAGGGGGACGCAAACACACACCCCTACCCAGAGCACGATTTCAAACAAGGGGGTTGTAAAAACACACCCCCACACCTACCCGGAATGCGATTTCATCCGAGGGGGACACAAACACACCCAACCCCAAGTGAACGTGATTTCAACCAGGGGGACACAAACAGATACCCCAGCTATGGCTCCAGAGTGCAAAGTTATGATTTCACAGCCACACCTGTTAGCTTGCTGCTGATCACCCTCACTGGAGTCAGCGACCATCACTGAATCCTTTGAAAGTGAATTTAATAGGCGGGTGTGCCCTCTCTAGTGCTCCGAGTTCTCTTGAGTCAACGGCACCTCAGCCGGTGGCTTTCCGCCATAAGACACACCCTAAATGTGCCACTCCTCCACTACAGTCAGTGTCCTGCATTCACTCGCATGAAGTAGGTCACCTAAGGTTGTAAAAGCATTATTATTCAGCAACGATTGGACACAAGTTTAATAGGCTTCAAGTTTATTTTCTACATAACTATCAACAGATGACCCTAGCAAACAACCCAGCAACATATTAAAACTACTCAGAACCCCCTAGCAACCGCATAGCAACAGTCTGGCAAGGAATTTACTCCCAAAAAAATATTTGGTTACTGTTTTTTAATGGGTTTGCAGTGTTTAGCAAACAATGGACAAATGTTTTGTTTTGCAAACAAAATATGTAAAAATTAATGTAAATTGTTCTATATTTAGTATTTATGGTCTCAGATGAAACGGGTTGCTATGAAACCATGAAGCGTATCTTGTCCTGCAGTTGCTTAGCGTTGTTGCTGACACAGCACTACAACTGCGTTTCCTCCCAGGAAGACATCCGTACAGTACGTACATACACGTGTGTGTACTTTACATAATTCAGTCATGACCTTTGGCACGAGAGTTTGGAAGAAAGTAAGTGTAAAAAAGAAGGTGGGAAGGCTAAGGAGGAAGAGAGAAAGTGAAAAGGGACAAAAGCACTTCGTCCCACACACCAGAGTTGTGCAGCAAAATCTACAGCAGCTAGTAGGAGGACACCCACTTCTTACATAACAGCGCTCCACCTCCACACTGTACAGAGAGCAGAGATTATTGCCTCACACAAGTTATCTATACGTCCTCCTAACCGCTCTATGTCTGTCTACAGCTTTGAAACAAGATCTTGCTTTGCTTACAACAGTTGCATTAATTGAATTGTTTAGAGACACAATGATCTTAAATCGGCCATGCCCAGGTTCTCTCCTCATCCTGAATCACAGTGGGAAACTCTAATCTTTCTGAACCCCATAGATGAGTATATAGCTGTGTTACTCAATATTATAATTGCTGAGACAGGGCAGTTTGATTAACAACATTATTTCTCATCAATTCTTTTAAACATAGCTTTTTAACAAACATTTGCTCTGTTTATGCTTGCATGTTTCTCTTCTTATGTCCTTCTCATCTCTCCATCCACCTATCACTTCAAGTGGAGATGTGATACACATCCATGGAAACTGCGAAAATATATCCATGATAAATAAGAGACCATTGGAGGAAGTACATGGTTGTGACTCAGTCTAGCTAGGCAAGTTTGAACAAGGCAAAAAATACCACTGAAGCTAATATCACACCTTTAACACCAGGAGAAACACCAACTTTCACTAAAACCTCTTGCAAGGCTGAGAAAGAGATTTGCTAACAATGGATATATAGGATCAGGGCTGACAACTTTTGAGTTCAGTTCGGAGTGAGAATTAGGGAGGGGGGGGTGGTACTGACACATATTTCACGATTTGATTCATAAGCTTGCGATTCGATTCAGTATCGATTCATTTGGATATATATATAGTAGGCCAACTTGTCAATTTTTCTCAGGAAAAAAAAATCTTTCTTAACTCTGTTGTAAACTATACAGGGAACCCTGTTAGCTGGTACATTATTATTAAAGATTATTTAAAGGGTTAGTTCACACAAAAATGAAAGTTCTGTCATAATTTACTAACCCTCATGTTGTTCCAAACCCGTAAGACTTTCGTTCATCTTTAGAACACAAATGAAGATATTTTAATGAAATCTGAGAGTCTCTCCATTGACAGCTATGCAACTTTGACACTTCAAAAGGTTCATAAAGAAATTGTAAAACTAATCCATAAGAATTGAGCAGTTTAGTCCAAATTTTCAGAAGAGACTCAATCACTTTATATGATGAACAGATTTAATTTAGGCTTATATTCACAGATTCATCAACACACATCAGTTGTGGTAAACTAAAGCTCAAGCATGTTTGCTTGACGTGCGAGAACCAATGAGGTTCATTCTCGTGTTACGCAGCACATTTGAGCTCTGCAAGAACCAATTATGGTTTGTTCTTGTGCGTCAAAGTGAGTACAGTTGACTTTTGGACTAAACCACTCAATTCATATGGATTAGTTTTACGAGCTCTTTATGAACTTTTTGAAGCAAGTGGTAGTTGCGTGGACTATCAATGGAGGAACAGAAAAGAAGATGCACGAAAGTCTTACGGGTGTGGAACGACATGAGGGTGAGTCAATAATGACATAATTCCCATTTTTGGGTCAACTAACACTAACAACTGATCAGTATACAATTGCATATAAGGCCTTTTTTATAATAATAACTTTTTAAAGGTATTAGAGTAAAAATATAATGACTACACAGTATAGTGCATCATTGTTTTAACAATACAATGCTATTATAAATGTAGACTAATGTTACTTGACATGTTGTTTACAAGCTTTTTTTTCGTGTTTGAAACACTGATTGAGCGATTACACATGATAAATTTCATGAATTTGTACTGGTTCTTTCAACTAGTATCTGATGTTTATTCATGTTTATTTTGAGCTGTAACTAGAAGTAAAGATGGAAGAGATGATCCGTTCACATGCCGCTTGAGGCGTTACAGCGGTCTGTCACGGCACATTAAAACGGTATTTAGGCTATTATATGAATTTCCTATGTTGTGGAAATTTTAATTTTTCATATGATTTTTACCTGTATTCTTGTGAAATATGATGCTTATCGAACATGGTATGATGTTGGCTAAAGTGGTAATGTTTAACATAGTGTTAACATAGATGTTAGAAATAGAAAGAGCAAGATATGGTATGGGGACATGCAAGATGTATGTTAAAAACATGTCTGTGATAACAATGTGTGGAAAGTTACGGCCACTAAGAGATGTTCGTAATATGGTAAAAGGACAGAGGCTTTGACCTTGGAGGTTAGAGATAAAGAGGTGAGGGAAAGCTTTCGTTCTTTGTCTTACACTCTGCAGCTACTTGTGTTTCTGTATGACCTGTCTGACCTTTCTTGCAAGAAATAAAACCTTTAAACAATTGGACGTGTTTGTCTCTTATGCAGTAGAGTCGGGTTGATTTTTTTTGCCACGACACCTAATAAATCTTAAACTTTATTTCATATCTAAAGTGTCCTGCTGTGCCTTGTCTGTCAGTACATGTCCTCTTTCCCCCATGATGTTTTTTCACTGTGTGAGAATATGGACATGTGGCTGAATGCATGAGAGTTGACAGCCCTGCAGGATGGATATGAAGTGTTCAGTGCAGAATCCCAGGATACGAAAGACAGGGACAGAATGCAAAGGAACCATTAAGACTGAGCTTAAGATAGAGCATGCAAACACACACTGACTGACACACACATGCTCACATGCATGCGTATACACATGCAATTGTGTTTTTTAAGGTCCTCTGAGCATTCTGCACTTAGTGTGTGCATAATTTATAGAGCCGGACTCGTATATTTTAAGAATGCAAGCGTGTGGCATTTTTTTGCATAGCAACACACACAGTCTTTAAATTTAGTAATTAGTAATTAAAGAATATGTTAGCTTTGCATTGTTACAATGTTGGTAGCGTATGTAAATAAACAATGTGCATTCTTTCTCCATGTTAGCTGCAGCCAGATACATATATCCCATTTATGTGTTAGCCTCTTCCACACTTTTGTTTTCCCACTCATGGACAGTGGGATTAACAGAGGGGTGCATGCCAAAATCAAAAGAGTTTTTGGCAAAAGGGCCACAGATCTTTTTTTCTGTTGCTCTAGTCTTTAATTCAGATTTGTTTTGCATTTCTGGTGTATTATCTTTAAAATTATACATTTACCTGACAATAATATTACAGATGAGTTTATTCTGATTGACTCTGAAATTATTAACTCTAGTAGATTGCATAAAGTCCATAACACTACAAATCTACGCTCAGGTTAGTAACGGACTAAAATTCAGCTTAGCAATTAGCATTGGAACACGCCAGCTGAAGTTTTAGAGCTCCGACTAACAAATTGCCATTAGTCATGTTTACTTAGACTGAAAGAGCTAATAATGGAATTTCCGTTTAGAACAACAGAGTGTTATAAGACCAATCTAAATAGGGTGAGCCTCAACCTCTGATTACATTATTCTAGCTATGTGTACATGGGAAACTATGGCATGATTAAGTTACCATTTGAGGAAGTTAAATTGGTCATCTTATTTCTATGGTAATGGTCCTGACCTCTGGTTAGATTAGATAGATTAAGTGTGTACAGATCTATGGGGACTAAATAGCATACCTTTAGAAATAAGCAAGCATGGTGTGGCATCTGAAGGTATTAGTCAATTGCATCTGTCTAATGACCAAGACTGTTGAGTTTGTGATCATGAAATCCGAATATCCGGCCGGTGCGAGACTCAAAGTGTTATAAGAAATCTGAGTGTAATTTGAATAATCAAATGTGAAGTACTGTACCTAAGGTCATGATAAAATGGAGTGAGATAAAAGTAAATTGGAATAAAACTACTGCGACGCTGAAAAGACAGAACACACAGGTAACCTTCACCCATTCTATTGGAAACCTTTGTTGGGCCAATTGGGTGGCCTTACACTGCCATTTCATTAAAAGCCCATTATTCGCCATGAGTGGTAGATGGAAAAATTCAATTAAACTTTAATGCTTTAGATATTATGCTAACAATTAACATTTTTATTTTATTTAAATGTATCTTAAAATGTATATGTAGAAATTAACTTTAACTAATATTATAACACGCAGTAAAAGTATTTCTCAGTGTTATTTCAACACTTTTACAGACTCTTATTGTAAAGTGTTGTTGTCTTTTTTTGCCATTTCTGTTTTAAAATCGATGTAAAGTGTCATAAAGTGATGTTTTCCTAAATGCAACAGAATATTCAGTGAGACAAAAATGTAGGGACAGGACTTTTATTTTTTTTTTTAATATAATGGATTATGAAAATTGGGCTTTCCTTACTAGAATTGAGCCAGTTAAATTTAGAGGGATTTGTGATGTCATCCAAAAAGACATTTAAAACCAGGAAAATTGTTACACTTTGATAAAAGATTATGAGAACAAGCTATGTATAATTAAAGGTGCCCTAGAACATTTTTTTAAAAGATGTAATATAAGTGTTGGCGCTGCCATCTCAATTAGAGCTAGGTAACCGGTAACATGACGAAGGATTAACTTACAACTCAGACATTATCTGGCGTTTAGCCTGCACACTCGCACAAGAGAGCAGCGGCCTTTTTATTAATGATTGCACACCTGTGTATATTACTCCTCCCACTTCATTAAAACAGATCACAGTCAATTAAAGAACACATACAATTACATATGTCAACACCCCCATTTGTTCTTAAATTGACAGAATATAACAGTGCATCACATACATACATTTCCAAATTACAATTAATTCTTCACACTCCAAATAAAAAACACACAAATTTATCCATCCTAGCCTTAGACACAGATTTTGTTAAAATGTCTGCCACCATATCAACTGTAGGACAATAATGAAGAATTATTTTGCCGTCATTCAGTACAGATCGAACAAAATGATACCTTATGTCGATATGCTTACACCTTTGTCGACACACCGGATTCTTTGAAAGTGCAATAGCACCCTGATTGTCCTCAAAAATAGTCACTGGTGCATATTCAAGTACATTGTCCATTCCATTGATTAGATTGGTCAGATACAAACTTTCTTGTGCAGTAGCTGATAAAGCCATATATTCAGCTTCACATGAGGATAAAGCAACAGTTTGTTGTTTCTTAGATTTCCAAGAAATAACAGGCCCATTCTTGGACAAACTGAAACAGTAGCCAGTAATACTATGCCTGTCATTCAAATCTGCTGCCCAGTCTGCATCGCTATAAGCCACAAGTTTCAGATCTACATCACTTCTCTTATAACATAATTCCAAGTCTGCTGTACCTTTCAAATACCTCAACACATGTTTAGCAGCCACCCAATGTTGTTCTTTTGGTGCCCTTAGATATTGTGACAATTTACTAACAATGAAGCTCAAATCTGAGCGAGTACTTGTCATCATATAGATTAAACTGCCAATCACTTCTCGATACCTCTTTAGGTCAACAGGTTCACCATCATTGTCAAATTTTACTTTGATTTCACATGGGGTTGACCTTGGTTTGCAGTGAGTCATATCAAATCTCTCCAAAATTTTTAAAATGTATCTTTCCTGATTCATTTTTACTTTACCATGTTCTTGCGTAAAGTCAATGCCTAAGAAATGTCGAAGTTTTCCCAGATCTTTAACTTTAAATTTAATTCCCAACATTTCCTTCACATCTCTGAGTATTTGATCATTACTCGCTGCAATGATGAGATCATCAACCCAAATAATCAGTATGACTCTTTTTTTGTCATTTTGTTTACTGTAAACACAATAATCTGCTGAATTTTGAACAAAATCATTTTCAATTAAGAAATCATGCAGCATCTTGTTCCAATTTCGTCCTGATTGTTTCAGACCATACAGTGATTTATTGAGCTTACATACCAATTCTTCTCCTGTTTTTAACTCAACTTCAAATCCTTCAGGTTGCTTCATATAAATTTCACAATCTATAGGAGCATGCAGATATGCAGTTTTAACATCCATCTGATGTAACTTCAAATCATGTTGTGCTGCAAGCTGCATTAACACACACGTACTGAAGTTACATCAGCAGTCGGTGAAAATGTCTCGTTATAATCAATACCTGCCACTTGACTATAACCCTTTGCCACATACCTGGCTTTATATATTCTCCCATCAGGATTTTCCTTTATAGCATAAACCCATCTTCCCCCTACTGCCCGTTTACCTTCTGGTAGGGTTGTTAATGTGAAAGTATCATTCTCTTTCAGAGAGTTCATCTCATCTTCCATAGCTTCAACCCACTGCTCTGAATTTAAAGAGCCTAAGGCTTCCTTCAATGTCTGGGGAACATCACATGCAACACGATAGCAATAGTCAATAGTCAATGGCTGATCTACATCATCTTTAACCTCATAATCATAGTCTGCAAAGTACTGGGGGGGTCTTCTTTCTCTTTTTGGATATCTAGTACCTAGATCACTCTCTTTTTCACCCTTTGTACTGACTTCACCCTCAACTTTCATTTCTTGTGGAATCACTTTAGACCTATCTAGTTTTGGTACTAAGGTTTCAACCTCCTCCTGTATTCCAAATATTCATCCACATCCTCCATTGTCTGAGTATCCCTTTCATTTGTACTCTTTGTGACAAACTTCACCAGTCTACTCTTGAGCACTCTCCCTGTGTCTGGATAGAAAACAAGATAAGCAGGGCTATTTTTGTCATAACCAACAAATATACCCTTTTCACATCGCTCATCCAACTTTTTCTTGTCATACTTGTATGCATAACACTCTAACCCAAACATTCTCATTTTGGATAGATCAGGTTTTTTTCCAGTTATCAGATAGTATGGAGTTTGTCCCAGACGTCTATTATAACATCGGTTTCTAATTATAGCAGCGGTCTGTACTGCATATGTCCACAATTCTTTTGGTAATTTACTCTCAATTAGCATACATCTTGCCATTTCAAACAAAGTCCTCCAAGCTCTTTCAGCTGTCCCATTTTGATGGGGTGAATAAGGAGCTGAGGTTTCATGTCTAATAGCATTTTTGCTGAGCAATGACTGAAATACAGAAGATGTAAACTCCGTTCCATTATCTGATCTAATACATTTGATTTTACCATATGGTGCAACATCAGCAATGAATTTCTCAGTAGCCTTGGCAGTGTCACTTTTGTTCTTCAAAAATAGGTAAACACAGCTCCTGAATAGTCATCTGTGAATGCTAAGGCAAATCTGAACCCATCTTTCCCTGCTGGTTCTATAGGACCAGCCAGATCTGCATGAACAAGTGCAAATACTTCTTTTGCTTTCTCATCTAGATCTCTATTTCTGTTCTGAGCAAATTTGCCTTTTACACACACTTCACATTTCAAATTGGATCTGTCAATTTTACCTCTAATTTTCATCCCATCTGTAACATTCTCCAACTTTAACACATCATCATAATTACAATGACCCAGTATTTCATGCCATGTCTGAATATCATAGCAGGCGTTACACTCATCAATCTCATTAGCAACAGTACTCAAATAAAACAGTCTGTCATACATATGAATATCAAAAGTTGTACCATTTTTGTGAATGAGTCGATTCTGTCCCTCTTTGAAGATTACTGTCGCTCCGTGTGAAATTGCCGCTTTGACGGAAAAGATGTCTTGAGAAAATGATGGCACATAAAGTGCCTCCGTCAACATCATGTCCACAATGCGGCCATTGCTATTTCTCAAACGCAATTTAGCGGTACCTTTCTTCAGCGCGATACCACTGGCCCGCTCTCCATCAGCCAGCTCCAAAATGTGGCTCTGAGGCTTGAAACTTAAGTCGAAATCCACGAATTTCTCAATGTCCGTAACGATGTGTTTAGTAGCTCCAGAATCCACCATGAGGCCTTTCATTTCCACTCCATCAATCGGAACTTTATTCACCTGCTCCACCATAAACGCAAATGTGTGATCCTCCTCTTCATCCACCGTTTGCTTTACTTTATCCCGCTTTCTTCGACGACAGTGCACGTCTTTATGTGAGGTGCTTTTACAGAAACTACACCATTGTCTCCGTTCCCCGCGCTCCCCAGCAACCACCGTGCACTCCGCGGCTTTGTGACCTTTCTGGCCACAGTTGTAACAGGTGAGTCTCGTACTCCAATGGTCCCTTCCTTTAACTTTCATTACGCTGTCCTCTCCCGAACCAGCAATGCCAAACTTCTCTGTGCTTTCATAGCTCCTCAGTTTTACTTTAAAGTCGGCAAATGTTAGTTTTTCATCACTCTGCGTAATAAAAATAGAGAATGGTTTGAAAGTATCGGGCAAACCCTTTAGAATCATGGCAGTCAATAAATCATCGCTCAAAGTCTCTCCCGCATTCCGCAATGCTGTGATGGCAGTCTCTGCGCGAATGATATAATCTGTAACGGTTTCATTTACACCTTTCTGAAGAGATGTCAACTCCGTATACAAACTTATCACACGTGGCTTCCCCTTGCCAGCGTAGTGATCTCTCAAAATCTGTAACGCCTTTTTGCCATCATCCGCAGCTTCTCTCATCACAAGCGACATACTCTTATCATCTAATAATTGGATCAGAACTGCATATGCCTCTTCATTTTTACTGTCGTCTTCCTCCTCCGCGCCCTCATCGTCCACGGCAGAGGCTTCACCCAATATGGTGGATTTCAAACCCAGAAGACGCAAATGTGCCAGAAACTTTGTTTCCCACAGTTCATAATTCTTTTCATCTCCGTCGAAACATAAACGGTTCCATCGGTTCCCAAACTCTTTACTGGGCCCATAACCTGTTGGCGCTGCCATCTCAATTAGAGCTAGGTAACCGGTAACATGACGAAGGATTAACTTACAACTCAGACATTATCTGGCGTTTAGCCTGCACACTCGCACAAGAGAGCAGCGGCCTTTTTATTAATGATTGCACACCTGTGTATATTACTCCTCCCACTTCATTAAAACAGATCACAGTCAATTAAAGAACACATACAATTACATATGTCAACAATAAGTCTAAGGTGTCCCCTGAATGTATCTGTGAGGTTTCAGCTCAAAATACCCCATAGATTTTTTTAAATTCATTTTTTTAACTGCCTATTTTGGGGCATCATTATAAATGAGCCGATTCAGGGTGTGTGGCCCTTTAAATCTGGTGCTCCACGCCCCAAGAGCTCGCACTTGCCTTAAACAACATAAAAAAAAAGTTCACACAGCTAATATAACCCTTAAAATGGATCTTTACAAAGTGTTCGTCATGCAGTGTGTCTAATCACGTAAGTACAGTGTTTATTTTGATGTTTACATTGATTCTGCAATGAGTTTGAGGCTATGCTCCGTGGCTAACGGCTAATGCTACACTGTTGGAGAGATTTATAAAGAATGAAGTTGTGTTTATGCATTATACAGACTGCAAGTGTTTGAAAATAGCGATGGCTCTTGTCTCGAGATTCTCGTGAATACAGTAAGAAACGATGGTAACTTTAACCAAATTTAACAGTACATTAGCAACATGCTAACGGAACATTTAGAAAGACAATTTATAAATATCACTAAAAATATCATGTTATCATGAATCAGATCCAGACGTTACTGGCTGCCCTTGTTTAATGCCTTTCGTAATGTTAGGAACATGGGCTGGCATATGCAAATATTGGGGGCGTACACCCCGACTGTTACGTAACAGTCGGTGTTATGTTGAGATTCGCCTGTTCTTCGGAGGTCTTTTAAACAAATGAGATTTATATAAGGAGGAGGAAACAATGGAGTTTGAGACTCACTGTATTTCATTTCCATGTACTGAATTCTTGTTATTCAACTATGCCGAGGTAAATTCAATTTTTGAATCTAGGGCACCTTTAAATAAGCAAATAAATAGAGTATACATTTGAACTGTGCACAATTAAAAGTAAGAAAAGTAAAATGCAAAGTAAATAGCAAATAGAAAGTAAACAGAGCATTAACAACTGATGCAAAAGGAGAAAAGGAGCTCTTTGTAATGCTGCGTAGTAGTAGATCCAACGCTACATGCTCACCGACAATGATCACAATGGTGAAAGGACAGAAAATTAGAGTGCCAAGGGCCAATTACACCCCCCTCACTCCTACACACTCACACACAGCCATGCAGAGTACGAAATACACCCTCGTCTCATTCAATCAGATTGCCTACACAACTCCCCGAGCCCACCCACCTACGTAACTGCTACATCCCCCCAGTCTCCTCATTTACAGCGGGAAAGCAATAAGATAATCAGTTCTCCAGGTTTGAGCACTTTCAGCAAGGGCTTTGATGCATCCACTGAGACAAGGTTATTGTATTTTTCATATGGTAATTAGAACAGAATCTAATTTAAGTAAAGATGGATGAATATGTTGAACCAGTGCCTGCTTGTTAAACCGATCATGTTACTGATGTGTGAAATGTAGACTGTAGAAATGTAAATGGTTTTGTTTAATAGGGTTGGAGGAAATTTGGACAGTAAAGTGCAACACTGATCATTTGTTTGAGCTTTTACATGTGGTTTGGTGTTTTTGCTTATGGGTGGGCGGATTGTCCGCTTTATGTGAAACAGCTCTTTTAACACCTCCATATAGTTGCTACTGTACTGGCTCTCTAAGACCACAGGCTACCTTGAAAACCAGATTTAACCGAACACACTTTCTACAGGCAGGACAGTCATTTACCACCAGCACAGACAGAAAGGCTTGTTGTCTGTCTGCTCTCTTTTTAGCCTTCTTTTTCTGTATCTTACAACAATGGATCAACAGCCATTTTCAGGACATTTCTATATGTTGGCAAATATCTTTGTTCCTCTCTGACAGAACTCTGATGTCCCATATTGATTCCCCTCAGGCGGCGTGACCTGTGAGGCACAGTGACAGCACCATCCCGACAGACTGCTCAGTGCTGCTGCTTGATCCATCACAGCAGATTTCACTTATATACTTCCATACTTCAGTTTTAACACTTTTCAATAAGGTTTAATGCATTGGTATGGACTTGCTACTGCTAAAAGATCTGTGTGGAAGATATGCTGCTGCTGCTGCTGCATAAATAGACATTAGAGCTGCACGATTAATCGAAATTAAGCCGCATGCGATCAATCTATCATCTATCTATCATCTTAGGTCATTTATGTAATGATATATAATGATATATTATAATGACTATATTATGATATAGCCCTTGAAATAATGTTCAACAAAGTCAAACAAATATTAATAGCTCATTTTCACATGTTGTACTAAGGTTGTATCTAAGAGTCCAGGGCATGACATAACCTGCTGGAGTTTAACACATCATCATTCAAAGTAGATTGAACAATCCTTTTCCTCTGAGCTGAATCCGATCTTCGCCCCTGCAGGTTGTGAGATGGCGAAGATGAGATTCTGGTTCAAAGCCAAGTAGGGTGTGAGTTGTCTAAAATGTACATCTAAAATTCTTATTTTTGAAATATTTGATAAATTACCAGTTTAATTTAGATTTTGATTTCATCAAGTCTTTCATCATTTCGGCAAAAAATAATACCCACTAAGTTTTACTAACTACAGTCACTTATGTGAGTTATTGTGTGTTTAAATGGATGACTACTTTAACCTGTTCAGACAGAGCTAAGATTTGTCATACAGCCCCACCTTATGACACTGACTCTATTACTGCACAGGAAATTGACTGTGGAGAATAAAACATGCTTCAACAAAGTAAAAATGGCTATTGTCTAATGGGAACATATGGGATGGTCAGGCTGGCTAATTTCTTGCTTCTAACTTACATTATAAAATATATTAAATTAGAAAACATTTATTTTAAATTGAACAAATATTTCACAATATTACCATTTTTACTGTATTTTTGTCAAATAAATGCAGCCTTGGTGACCTTAAAGGCTTAGTTCACCCAAAAATGAAAATTATCCCATGATTTACTCACCCTCAAGCCATAGGTGTACATTACTTTCTTCTTTCAGACGAACACAATCAGATATAATAAATGAATCAGCGTGTCAAATCAGCGATTCGGAGTGCCAAATTCACGTAATTTCAGCCGTTTGGCGGTTTGACACACGATCCGAATCATGATTCGACACAAAAGATTCATAACGCTCCAAAGCTTCCTGAAGCAGTGTTTTGAAATCGTCCATCACTATATAAGTTGTTATTTAGTTTTTTTGGCGCACCAAAAATATTCTCGTCGCTTTATAATATTAATATTGAACCACTGTGCTCACATGAACTGATGTAAATATGTTTTTAGTACATTAATGGATCTTGAGAGAGGAAATGTCATTGCTGGCTATGCAGGCTTCACGGAGCCATCGGATTTCGACAAAAATATCTTAATTTGTGTTCCAAAGATGAACGAAGGTCTTACGGGTGTGAAATGACATGAATTTGAGTATTTAATAACAGAAATTTCATTTTTGGGTGAACTAACCCCTTTTTAATGAATTTGCCACCATTTTAATAAAACATTGTGTCCTTAATATTTTAATAATAAGTAGCCTATTGGTTTTATAAAAGCAAAAAATCACTCCATGCCTTGCTGTACTGTGAATAAAGCCACAGTTAAATGTGTTGCAACGACGACCTTGTAATGATGTCCTTTAGCCATGTCTGTATCCTTAATGTTTACTAGCCTATCATATACTGTTTAATTCTATGTGTTTGCATATTATTATTATTGTGTTCAGAAGTCTTTTCTTTAAATCTGTGCTGTAATTACAGCATCTTTTCTTATAATAAAGCTGAATACCTACATTTTTGCAAACCCCAAACACAACTAGAACTAAAAAGCAATTATCTTTCAAATCTGATTAATTAGAGAGATGGTATTTGGGTCTCAGTAGGTAGGCTAGATCTGCTGTTGATGCATCCAGTTCCCAATCATGATGCTGATGGTGATGCTGGGGATGAGTAGGAGGAGGGGGGATCACCATAGCAATAGTGACGTCATCCCCCTTGCTCTAATTGGAGGAAACCCCGTGGCTACAAGTTAGAGTCTACGGGCCAACCGAACGCGTTCGCTTCGGCCCGCCTCCATTCCCCGCGCTAATCTGCCATTGGTTGGTCATTTGAAGAATAACGCGTGACAGCCGGGAAGCGCGGCCTCTGATTGGTTGACAGGCGGGATTAGTGACGTCCTACGGTAACACTTTCGATTGTCTTTCTCTACTACATTTTTTTTCCTAACCATCCAAGCTCAAAGGCTATCAATCCGTTGGAGTCAACCGTTGATCGAGAGGTGAGATGCAATCTAATATATTTTAGATTTAAGGTGTTATGTTTATTTATTATACAATCTTAAATTCCTATATATAATTTTGATCGTTTTAATGGACGCCGTAATCAGTATAACCGCGCTGCTCTGTTGAGAGGCAGGAGGGGCTGCCAAACTGCGTCCATATCGATCAGGGGGGAAAAAAGCGTTGATTTGCTTATTACAATGTAGTAAACATTTATTTCCTTTTGATATGCGATATTTGTATTCGCAGATCGAACATTTGATAATATTGATGTGTTGTTTAAATTTTTAAATAACGTGTTTTGCACAAGACTAGACCCATCGCTGTTAAAGGCGGGTCGTCACACCGCTACAATTGATTTTTTTTTTTTTAAGATTAATTTAGCTGATTTACATCATATATATTGGTAGTATAAACTAATATTTATGTTAATAAGCATATCTGACGGCTGAAATTGTCAAATATCGCCTTGTATAGTGAGCAGTACCCTCATTGCTACGGAAATCAAGCTGGTTTTCATTTATTCATATTGATTCGGTATGATTGTGATCGGTAAGTTATATCAAGCTGCGATGTCCTATTTTGTGTACTTAAAATGACGTTAAACAATCGGTCCACTTTAAAGATATGTATGATATTTCAGTGAACAGGGCAGGGCTGTACGGATCACACTGACACAGATGTGTTAAGCCGCACACACACACCCTGTCCTTGTCTCCAAACCGAGTGAGCTGCCAACCTAGACAACATCTGTCGGAACGCGCCCCAAAATGCGGTTTTGGTGTGCAGCTCACTAGGTTTTTAAGACACATCCATTAATTTCAGCTGATAACCGTGTTTTTGTCCGTGTGTTGAGAATGAAAGTGTAAGATTCACACGGAAGAGCTCCGTGGTTCATTTCAGCGATTCGAATCTTTTGAATCACTCGCCAAAAAGATTCGTTCACAGATTCTTTTTTACAGTTGCATTGTTTCGCCTGTAGGTGGCGAGAAACTGGTTTTGATGTGGTATGAACGAGGAGTTGAATCATTCTCTCAACTGAATCTGTTATTTAATTAATTTATGATTAATTTACGTCACTGTTAGGGATCCTCAGAGCTCCTAACACAGACGCGTTTAGTAAAATATTTGTTGATGATATACTAGTAGGGGTGTAACATACACAAAACTCATGGTTCAGTACGATTTTCAGTACAGCAGGTGGGGAGAAAACTAAACATAAAATTGCTTTTGTTATTAAACAGTGGTTTACTGAACAAATTGTGTTTTTGTCTTTAAATATATTAAGTTAAATTATAACTTTCTTAAGGATAAAATATTTATGCTATAAACTATGTAGGAAGCCCTTACTTGAACATTATGCTACTATAATATTAATGGATAACAACTGAACTGAGCCCAAACTATTAGCCTAAATTCAATTGCTTTTTATTTTTAGATAAAATAATCAACACTCAAATTGTATGCAAACATGTAAGCTGCACCTAAGGCAGTTTTTGCATTAACTTCTAAATGTTTTTACTCCAATATGTTGTTGAAATAGAATCATTTCTACACAGTGGTTGTCATTTTCATGAGAGTTTAATGTAAACAAACATTAAATAATAAAGACATCACTAAAAGGTTAAGTAAAATATAATGATTATATAGGCTAATACAGTGCATATACTAAGCGAAAGAGTTAATTTCTCTAGCGAACTAATAAGCTGTGGTCACTGAATGGCTTTTCTGAGGTAAATGCTACATGACATATAGTTTACAAGCTTTCATTGATGTCTTTCCGTCGTTGAAACACTGATTGAGCGATTACAAGAGGTATGACCATTTTAGTAAGTTGTACTGTATCTTTCAACATACTTTCAGATGTTCTTTCATGTTTATTCTGTAACTAGTATTAAAGAGGAAGAGATGCTCGCTCTGCCGGTTGAACTGAGGCAGTGATCCGTCACGCCGCATCAAATAGCGTCAAAACGGCATTTTCTGTTTGAATTTCATGGACAGAATTTGAAGGATGACACTTTGTTTCTTATCGAAAGTAACAAAAGGCAGAGCTTATTGCGATTATTGGTGGTTGGGCTACAGTGTTGCAATGTAATGCTTCGGTACACACGTAAAAGCCCTGTACCGAAACGGTTCGGTGCGAATATGTGTACCGTTACACCCCTATATCCTACACAGCTTGTACTCAAAATGCTTTTTGCTTGTGCTACAGCCAAAGCAAGTCACACACTTCAAAGGGTAAAGGTGAACAGAATGATTCGTTCACATAAAGGATTCTCTAATCAATATATGGAGTTTGACTGTCATTATCTTTCCTCCTCAGCCTCTCCAGGGATTAAGCAGCAGTTCATTCCCCTCCTTTGATCAGTCGAGTGTCCCACAGACCTAGAAACACTCACAGACTTAAAGAAAAGCAGCAGGATGGACAGAACAGAGCTCATCCAGAAGGCAAAGCTGGCCGAGCAGGCCGAGCGCTATGACGATATGGCATCCTGTATGAAGTTGGTGACTGAAGCTGGGTCCGAGCTGTCTAACGAGGAGAGAAACCTGCTATCCGTCGCCTATAAGAATGTGGTGGGTGCCCGGAGGTCTGCCTGGAGGGTCATCTCCAGCATCGAGCAGAAGACTGAAGGAAACGACAAGAAACTGCAGATGGTGAAGGAATACCGGGAGAAAGTGGAGCTCGAACTGCGAGAGATCTGCAACGATGTGCTGGTGAGTGCGCAACCATACAATGCAAAAAAAACAAATAGTGTTACATGTTAAGATAAAATAATTTGTGTGATCAGTGGATGAAGAGGAAAATGGCAAAACAGTTAAGAATGAGAATGTCTATAAAATAGGGCTCAAGTCTAGTTTAGCCCTTTACGACTACATACTGTACAGACAGTACAAATACAAATAGAGTAGAAAAAAACTACATTAAAAAAATCAAAGTACAAAATGCATGATTAATTGAAATATGGCTCAGTGTGATTATCAAATGTCAAATGCTGTAGTTTAAATAATAGGCTGGGGGATATATCGCATGCAATTGTCACCTGATTACCGCTAAATCGTCATCACCTGCTTTCAAAGGGAGCGGCATTTAATAGACAGAGCCGTAGATCACTGATAAGCCACGCAATATCGCGTTCATTATCGCAGATATCAAATTCGATAATAAACGCGATTTTGCATGTAGTAGTAACTTTATGTAGTAGTAGTATATTTGTAGTAGTAGTAATTTTTTTCTCACACAGTAATTTTCATTTTGGGCGATACATATTGTCACTATCCACGATACATATCGTATTGCGATATATTGTGACACGATATATTGTTACACCCCTACAAATATATGAGTTAAACATGAGCAGCTTGGTGTTTTTAGCTTTTCAGAGTGGCTCGGTTCACTGTAAAAGCTGCTCTGAATGCAAACTCATCTGTCTTCTGAGTTTGTGTCACTTATAACATGCATTTGGGAATGCAGCATGTCAACAATCTTCCCAAACTTGTAATGAGAAGTGCTAATTAAACCCCTGTTGCCAACAAACACTCTTCAAGAACTCTTGTCCGTGTTTTGCCAAAATAAAAGCTTTAAAAAAAAAAAAGTAAAATCTTTATTTTTTAATTACATTTTAAACCGGAATTGTTATTAGAAAAATCACAATTTGATTCCCCCCTGAATCATACAATCCAAATCTGTATACAAATAATACAAAGATGCTATTGCTGTCGGTTTGATTTTGATTTTTTTTTTTTTTATACATATAACAATGGATTATTGTTTCACTTTAATCTTCAATGTAAAGTAAATATTGCACACCAAAGACTAAAATAATGTACAATTTTTAATAGAATCTGTACATTTGCTAAAAGAATCACACAAGCAATTATTATTAGCACTGCTGTGATTCAGCCATAGACATGCGTACATATCAGAGTATGTGTTCCTCAATAGACCACATATGTACATTACACATAACATGCCAGAGAATATGTCCTCTTTTCTGATGGAACAGCAGCCCAGTTTTGTCTCTCGCTGGAGACGAGGGTGTCTATATTAAGGGGAGCATGCACAGTCTTGCACAAGGACAGTCACAGGCTCATTATTTTTATAACTAGTATATGTAGTGATAAGTCCAATTAGAAGCTGTGCAGTTTGTATTTAGTACCTTTTTGTGAAGCAAACCTCTCTTTATATAATTGGCATGACATGAAAGAGAAGTGTTTCCTGTTAGACACTTCCCACAGAAGGAATTGTTTATTTATATAGCCAAATCATGTCCCTGGCTTTGTCGTTGCCTTGTCCACAGAGATGAGATGATCAAAGTTCAGAAGTGGGTGTGTGAGAAGGTGTGTTCAGGTGCAGTTTAGTAATGCTGTCTGTGTGGCTGCTGGGTAATAATAGTGATTTATGCAGTTCCTTATTCTCAATGCTTGTGCTACTGTTGGGACAATTCAACCTCATCCACTCAGACACTTTGTTTCTTTAAATAAATAAAATAATGTTTAACATTGCCTGAAGGAGGTTTGTTCTAAAAATGGAAGCTCTGGTTTATTTTGGTTTATAGACTGAGCTGAAATGGTAGCATGAGGCTGCTATTGTGCGTCAGAAAGGTGGTTATTCATAGAGAAGACCCTGTTTTATGTATGGTTTATAGACAATTATGTAGTGGTCAACCAAAATGTTTTTTCTTTTTCAATGGCAGATGCCAATACTAGAGGTGATATCTAGGTGGTTTATATATACATGATACAATTTAGTGACTATATATATATATATATATATATATATATATATATATATATATATATATATATATATATATATATATATATATATATATATGAGAGAGAGAGAAAATTTCTTATGTTATATTAGGTATATTTTATTTATTTGTATTGGAAAAATATTTGCCGATATTGGGTAGGGGTGTCACGATTCTCCAAATCCTCGATTCGATTACATTTTCGATTCTAAGGTCACGGTTCGATTCGATTCTCGATTTTTACATTTATTTTTTTTAAAGCACAGGTTGCTATGCCATTTTTCAGACTAGACTTTTATGCAATATAATCACCGTAGCTGTGAGATGCGTTCTACTTGGGATTGGAGTTTTCCACCACCGAATAAGGTCGCATGTCTGCGGCTATGAATACTCCTAACGCCTGTTTCACACTGCAAGCGTGAGCGTCGTGTGCGCAGCGCAGCGCATGAGCGTAACTACACCGTCACTGCAGCAGCAGAGACGCGCGAGTATTCACAATGGAAGCGTTTGTACAGCGTCACAGCAGCGGCTCGAAGCTGCATAGTGAGAATTTCTTTACAAAGACAGCTATAAATTTGTTTTTATAAGTTGGTCATTTATAAACTTGATAGTCTTGAAAGTTTGTTAACATGGGGAAGTGTACAACATTTTCATATAAACAAATAAATAAAAATAAATAAAAGCCTCGTGTTATCCATTGCTGCACATGAATGGAGGTGAGCTTTGTGTTTGACATCATCTGCCACGTGCACATGTTTACAAGACGACAAACTCGTATGGTACACGCACATAAGCATAGCTTGCAAACTGTTGTTTTTTTTTTGTCGACAACGCAAACGTTGTCAACATAACTCACTGGAAATCCAAAATACTTCCACACCAGCGACTTCAGTGATAGAGGAGGGGGTTCGAGACGAGTTCTGTCGATGATGGATCTCCTGCATCTGCAGTTGCCATGCTGTCTTTTGAGTGGCTGTTAGAGGAGGTTGACTGGCAGTGTTTTTTTTTTTCCGCTTGGCAAGCAACCGGATGCTACATGGGGGCGCGGCAGCATAGACTATTCCATTTATTAATTCGAAGTTCGAGATTGTGACTTAATTTCGGTCGATTTCGATTTAAAATCGAAATCGTGACACCCTTAATATTGGGTATTAAAGAGTTCACCTAAAAATGAAAATGACCCCATGATTTACTCGCCCTCAAACCATCCTAAGGTGTACATGACTATCTTTTTTCAGACAAACACAATCTGAGTTATATTAAAAATTAGCCTGGCTCTTCCAAGCTTGATAATGGTTGTGAATAGGGGGTTGTATTTTGAAGCCCAAAAAAATGCGTCCATCTATCATAAAAGTAATTCATACGGCTCCAGGGGTTAATAAAGGCCTTCTGAAGCGAAGCGATGGGTTTTTGTAAGAAAAAATATCCACATTTGAAACTTTATAAACTATAATAACTAGCTTGCGGTGAAGGAGTGAGCTCTGACCCGACGCATGACGTAATGACGAGCTTGGAAGTGCAGAGGATGGAGCAAAACAAAACACCGGTCACGAATTAGAATTGTAAAATGATTGTTTTTAAAGAGAAATGTTGGATTTTGATATAAGAGAAGCTTACGATACTCCTACATCCTACGTCTTACATTGCGTCGGGGTTACTCATTTGGCGCAAGTCAACTTAAATTGTAATGTTCAAATTTGAATAATTTGCAATAAATACTTATTCACTGTATTTTGAAGCGCCCACGGTAACAATATTGTGCATGTTCATAATCGTGATATATTGAATTACAGAATATCGGCACATGTCTATTTTAAATGTATATCCGATTGTGTTTGTCTTAAAGAAGTTCGGAAAAAAATGCAGAGCAGGAATTTGGTTCTGTCCATTGGTTGTTGATTTGATGGAGGCAGATCTGAGTGCTTGCAGTTGATTGTAAGGGGCGGGGTTTAAATGATTGGAGGAGTCAAGCATACATCACCCGAGAGAAGTCATTTCACTGGAATTTTGATTAAAAAATTAAATGTACATGAATGAATTGGTCACAATAAGACCAATAACTTGCATTTAGAAAATAGGGTGGATTTCCATTTTATGCTGACTTTAACATGAAAATATTTATTGGCTCTTGAGTTTCAGGTATTATCAGTGGTTTTGCTGTAGTCCAGTCTAAATCCATGTGAGGGGTGAACTGTGTTTGAGCAGTGAGTCATGGCCAGTTTCTGTGCATGGCTTTAGTGAGAGCTCAAGCTTGATTTCACAGCTTGTCTGTGATGGCTAAGGGTGTGTCTGTGACTCATCTCACTGTTGAATCTGCTCTGGGATCAAGGTTGTTTCACACCCCCACCTGTCCAGACAGCCTGCCACATGCTGCCAGCTCTCATACTCTCAGTAGGGAAAACTACACTCAATGAACAAGTTCCTAGTGTTTCCAGCATTTATCATTGATTTATATTTGTTGAACATCAGGGGGAATGTATATAAAGATGTTCGCCTCTGTGTGTACATGATCATTAACTAAAAATATTTGGAGTCTGACGGCAATTACTCAGAAATGTATTGTTTCATCTGGTGAATTTGTAAGAAGAAGCACTTTGGCTGTAGCTGGGTTTAATTTAGAAACAACTTCTCAAAAATAGTTTTAGCTTCCTGACTGTCTAGCAGTTTCCACACTAAAGAACAGCATGCTAAACCTTCACAGGGAAGATGTCTCTAAACTCCTCCCCTTTACAGCATCACCACTAAAAATATTAAAGCTTATACAAAAAGATAAGTTAACCCAGTCAGCTGTTGGAAGACTAGTTGACCATCCTTAGTTCAAACACACACTGCAGTTCAAAGGTTTTGGTCAGTTTTTCTCTTATGCTCTCAAAGGCTGCATTTACTATAAAACCAATAATATTGTGAAATATTATTACAATTTAAATATTTTCTGTTTGAATTAGGGCTGCTCGATATTGGAAAAAAAACTGACATTGCGATATTTTGTTTTTCTGCGATAAATATTATTATTCTGTGATAAAATTTCACTAGATTACTTGAATAGCTCTATTTAGAAAGAATTAATCATTCCTGAATTGATAAATTAAATATAAATAATTTTGCGTTAAAGCTACAAAAGTGATTTTCTCTTTGTATTTTGTTGTTTAATTCACCCTTCATGATTCGTGGTGTGAGAGTGCCATGGCTTGTTGGATGTAGCAACAGTAACTAAGGGGGGGCGGGTCTTTGTGAAGGGTCAATTAAGATTAATGACAGACATGCAGGAATATTAGGCTGCTGTCACTTTTAAGACCGAATGCACAGATCTAATATGAAATGCATCCGTTTTCTTTCTCAATTGATTGTACACGTAAGCCTCGAGCAACTCTGTTTACAAGTATACTTGAAAAAGATGGACATTTTGACATAATTTTGCATAAATTTGTCTGTTCATTCACAAATAGATCACCTACAATACCCATGCTTGACCTCGCACAGCCTACAATGTGAGCAGGATATCGATGCTAAAATGATACGTCGTGCAGCCCTAATTGGAATATATTTTAAAAATGTAATTTTTCTTTGTGATGTCAAAGCTGAATTTTCAGCAGCCATTCCTCCAGCCTTCAGTGTCACATGTTCAGAAATGATTCTAATATGTTGATTTGGTGCTTGAGAAACATGTCGTTTCTCATGTTGAAACCGTGATGAAAATCTTTTGTAACGGTGTTAGTCTTTACTGTCTTTGATCAATTTAATTTAGTCAAATAAGAGTATTTTTAAAAATCTTACTGACCCCAACTTTTGAACCTAAGTCCATACACATAAATTAGGCCTAACACAAAGGTTTTTGATGAGATTTTAGGTTTGGATGCTAATCTTTATCCTATTTTGTGTATATCTGCTTGAAGACTTTTCAAATACTGTTATATTTTAGGTCAGAAACAGAATTCTAGGATACCAGTGACCTTGATTCTCTGGGTTGGTCATCAATGAGTGGCATCTATGTGCTGAGAATCCTTGACAAGTGTGAAGAATGAAAAAAATGCTTTGGCAGGCCTTTCAACTCAGGCAAGCATGAAGAAACAGGCCCTCATGTGGGAGATTGTTTCTAACGCTGTTGGTTTTGTCTGTTTTGACAAGGGTGCAGTCTGTACTCTTTGAAACCAAAAAAATTATTTCCACGCCTTCGGTTAAAAATTGTAATTTTCTCAGTAACTCAAGTCGTTTCTTAACCTATAGGAATTTTTTTTTGTGGTGAAACACAAAGGAAATTGTGAAAAACGATACAATAGAAGTCAATGGGGTCCAAAATCCTGGACTTACATTGTATGGCCAAAAGCATCTTACTTGTTACCACAGAAGAAAGTCATCTAGGTTTGGAACAGCATGAGGGTGATTAAAGAATGCCTTTTTATTTTTGTGTGTACTATCCCTCTAATCACTTGGAGAGCAATGAAATATTAGACTATCCTAGATTTAAACAAACCTCCCAGCAGTTCAATGTGTGCTGATCTGTTTCCTAATGATTTCTGTGTAGTAACAGTGTTTGTGAGGTACAGAAACACAACACTGTGAAGTGTAGGAGGATGCATAGAAATATTAAGCTCTTGATGGTGCTTTCTCTGACCTGATCTTACCATAGCGTGGTAAGGAGTGGGTCATACCTCATGATGTTGCGTTGGCCTTTCTGTGGTAATCTGTCTCATCCTTGGTGTGGTGGTTAATCTGGTATTTACCCATGCCTTAAAGCTGTTGCTTTCACTGACACAGATTAATGCTGAAGCAGTCTTGGATGTTGGGGCTAGTCTCTGAGATGCAGATTAAGCGTAATTCTGGACTCAAATGAAGTTTGGATTGAAATCCCTTAAAACTACTTCAGGTCGGTGTGGTAATGGCACTAACAGGAGGATGAGCTGACATTTAGCCTGTATTTGGTGGTTTGCATGTTTCTTGGGGTCTTGGAGAAATGTCAAGAATAAATGACATGAAGAAAGTGTCTAAATATGATCTCTAGCTAAGCTTTCATGCCTTTCCACCAGTTCATTTCTTTCATTTACTCTTCTTCTACAGGAGCTGCTGAACAAATATTTAATCGAGAATTCCACAAATCCCGAGAGCAAAGTCTTCTACCTGAAGATGAAGGGTGACTACTACAGATACCTTGCTGAAGTTGCCTCAGGAGATGACAAGAAATGTAAGAACGCCTGTTTTGTAGGTTTTAGAAACATGTTTTCTTAATGTAGGACTGGACTTTCCTTGGTATGATGCAACTAGAAACATTGAAACAAGGGAAAGTTTGTCTCATGTCTGAGTCATTAACTGCTCAATACAGATGCTCATTTTCTTTCTTTTGAACTTTTTTTACTTTTCATATTTTCATACATACTTTTTTGAAGCTTCGTAGGCCTCAACAGAAAGGGTTTGTTTTCTGTTGCCAACATTTTTACTGACCCCACCACAAAAACATACAATTATTATTTATTTTTATTTTTTTAGGTGTGTATTTGTATGTGCAAGTAAAACATATACAGTAGTATTTAATATATGAGCAGTGTGTTTTTATGTGTTAGTAAAATATTTTAAAAACATTTACACTATATATAGTAGCATTTTTATATATTGCCAATATATATGATGTGCAAATAAAATATTAAAAAAACATTTATAGTGGTATTTATTATATTTAAATTTTAGATTTATTGTATTTCTTTTGTAAAAAAAAAAAAACACACAAAAAAACATTGTTTTAGTTTGTTAAAAAGGTAGAAATTATATAGCCAATGTAACTCCATGAATTCATAATCACAATTATGCTTAATATGCAAAATATTACTGATTTTATACTGATTCATAACTTGAACACATTCAGAATTAGTGAAAGCAGCACTGGCCTGAAACTTCACATTATTTTTGAGTGCTGCTTTGACATTATTGAACCCAATATGCATTGCATGCCTAACCAAGGTTTTTTTTTGTTTTTTTTGTTACAGCAACCATAGAAAACTCTCAGGATGCTTACCAGAAAGCATTCGATATAAGCAAGACAGAGATGCAGCCCACACACCCCATACGTCTGGGTCTGGCCCTAAACTTTTCTGTCTTTTTCTACGAGATCCTTAACTCTCCAGAAAAGGCTTGCGCCCTTGCTAAACAGGTACGTTTCAAATGACCATGTTTGCTGCAATAAATACATTACGGATGTGGAATTTTTTTTCATTTTTAAGAATGTGTTTTTGTACAAATTTAGGCATTTGATGAGGCCATAGCAGAGCTTGATACGCTGAATGAAGAGTCTTACAAAGACAGCACTCTTATCATGCAGCTACTGAGAGACAACCTCACAGTAAGTAACAGCAGAGCCATTTCATTTCCTCACAGGTGGTTCGATAGTGAGCGTAGAGACATCACAAACAATTTTCAAGGTTTGTAGAGGCTTTGAAAATGCTTCTTTTTTTTTTTGGCCAGTTATGGTTTGATTAAGTGTTATGATGTCGTAAAAATGTAAAAACAGAGAGATGTGATTTTAAAAGATCAGAAAAATGGCCAATGTTAACTAGAACTTAAACTATTAAAGGCATTTTTGTTACCTTGATAAAGGCCTGTTTGGGCTGATACACATTGGCAGGGTTCTACAGTGCAACCATTTCAGACATATTTGCAACAGTTAAGTTTCGCATTACAATTGGCTGCTTTTCATGCCTTGAGTCATCAAAGCAAGCGTAAAACAGAGATGAAACCGGTTAACTTGTGATTGCAACACAATTGCAAATGTGATCTTGCTTTTATACAACAGTTTAATAAACAAAAAGTTAATATTAAGTGTGAACAGCAGTGTTTTGTTGAATGAATCTGCATTTTTGAATTAATTGGGTAGGTCAATGATTCAGAGACCCATTCATAAAGACACTAAGTGTGTTTGACTTGAAGTGGCGCTGCGCAGACTGATTGGTTATGACATCAAAGTACTGCGAAAATAGTTCAAAGCATACGAAACCGACTGCTCTCTAATCGCTCTTGCGGGACTTGGAAATCTTGGCACGGTTGTCTGAATTGTGCTGGGAGAATGTGTAAAGTGACGTCGCCACACAGGATTGTTCACTTGTCTGTTGCCTGACTGTTGTTTGTATTTGAGCGACGTAAACAAAAATTAATAATAAAATTGAAAGAAATATCTTACCATACTCCATAACGTGGTCGTTATTTACATCTCATATTATCAGTAAGCGTTGCGTTACCAAGGCAACAACTGACGCTTTTATATTACATTCCATAGAGTGGCCGTTATCAGCCCCACAGTGGAAAATGAAACCGTAACCGTATCAGCTGGTCCGGATCGGCACGGAATGGAACAGTTATGCAATGAGAACCATCCGGCCCGACGGTGGAAAAGTGGCTTTTGATGTTATACACCTATCAGCTGGGTTCCCCCCCAAAAAAAAACCGCCCAGTTGCTACTCAAAACTAGCCCAATCGCGTTTCAGGGTGGTCCCACGGTAAAAAAATCACGTTCCGGGCAGTAAAATCTGCTTTTTGGTGGGGTTCCCCTTTGTAAAATTTGCATTCCAGGGGATAAATATCACGTTATTTGGGGTCGCTTCAACCCGTGGGCATGAAAAACAGCCTGCGGCAAGTGTTAACCCCTTAAGCCCAAAGTGTTCTGCCCCCCCCGTGAAAAAATTCACAATCAAATCATTTTGTCATGAGTTATCATTCTAAAACGTAGTGTAACACCTGCGGGCGCCAACTAGCTAAAAAAAAATAATAATCACATTTTTCAAAACTCTTGCCATGATCATCACAAAATAGGTGTCATTTGAAAGCTTAGATGAATGAATGTAACCACTATGATTAACTCCTAAGTACTGATGAGTTATTTGCTGAAAAATAATAAAAAAAAAAATGCATAATTTATGAAACCTTTTTTGTACTGTGTACTCCAGTGTGTCAAAAGCATCATACAGCTCAGATAATCATGTGTTATGTAATTTGGAAGGTCTCACAGAGTAGAATACAACATTGTTTTGAGCTTTGACTAGACTTGAGCGAGTTTTTGTACGTGAAGCTCCAGGAGACCCATATGTAAATAATAAACCAATGCAGCTTTTATGTCACGTTTTGGGTCGTAACTTCATGAAACATGCTCCGATTATGGAAAATTGGATTATTTACAGATTCTCACAAATTTATTACAAGGTTTATTACTTCTTTTTTTTTTTTTTTTTTTTTTTTTTGGGCTAGGGTATGTCTAAAAGCAGCCCTAGTCACTTGCTTCTTTCCTGAATGAATCAGCATCTTGAACGAATCGATTGAATGAATGATTCAGTGACAAAGACTGTATATTGTCGCCACCTACTGGCAGTTTTATTTTTATTTTTAAAGTATCATTTCAATTATTTTATATTTTATCAAATATTGCCCTGTAATGGTTGATCAGAAGGTGCTTTTGACTGCTCTTAATTTCACAAGTGCCCCTAAAAAGAAATTTAAGTGTAAAGTCCTGGTTGGTGTTTTTAATATGTAGCCCTGCAAATAAAGTCTTTTTAAATACTAAAATCTCTGCAAGTGCCTGAATATGGAATTTTGTCTCTTTAATGAAGAAGGATCCACTTATAATTGTAAACATTTTGGTTGATTTGAAATAAAGCTGAAACAAAACAAAATAGAAATAGTAGATGAAAAAAAAAACTAAACGAAAATGAGAACAACTTAATGAAATAAAACTAAAACTGAAAATATAAATTAAATTAAAACTTCAAAATGTTTAAAAATGGTAAATTAAACAAAATAAAAATGAAAGCAAATTGAAAATATTAATAAAACTATAGTAGTGTATAAGTAAGTAGTGTGTTCTGACCCTGTTATATTTTGTTTTTCTTCCACCAGTTATGGACATCCGACAACGCACCAGATGAGGGAGAAGTAGGCGAGGGAGGAGAGAACTAAACCACACACTCCTTCAGCAAAGAAAACAACCTTTTTACACATCTCCATTCCTTATCACTCCATGTCAGAGAATTCCTCCAGTAAAGATCAAACCCATAATTAATGAAGAGCTGTTTTTGAAAAAAAAAGAAAAAAAAAAATCATTTAGTCTTTTCACAGTGCAGCTTTTGGACAAGAAAAGAAAGATATTTGGGGAGAAACCCTGTTCCTAGGTTTGTTTGTCTTGGCCTTCCATAATGTGCAGTTTCTGCTGTAGAAAAGTATGACTAGTGTCATTTTATACAAACATAATCTTAAAGTGATAGTTAATGGAAAATAAATTAATGAATAAATTAAAAAATAAGGACATGCATTTCATCACAGCTAAGTCTGAGACTAAAAAGTAATTGCAGGGATATTAAAAGCATTTAGATAAGCGTTGTCATATTCACCTACTGTATCTTGTACTTTAACACTCTTACCTGTTTCACCTCAGCACTACCACAGGTTGTGCACTTCCACTGAAAGCGGTGGTCAGTCACGCTTTAGATAGTTCAATATGGAAATTAAAAAAAAGACACTTGTCGAAATGGCGTGCGTTTCAGATTTTACTTGGAAATATTAGCATCTGCAGTGGTATGTAGTATCTGACGGTCCTCAGTTTATAAACTGTTTAATAATATATTTACTGTTTTTCACTTGATTTTTGGCCTGTTTAGTGTTCCCTTTGCTTTTTATGGAAAACGAAAATCATCCATAGAAATTAAAACCATTTGTAAGGCGACTTAGGGCATATTTTATTTTATTTGTTTAGTAATGCATTGTTAAAAGTGAAAATGTTCAGTTAGCAGTACCCCACTAGCATGAAGACCAGTTCTGACACGATCTGTGGCACAATGTGGTAATATGGTTTTGATGGTTTGAGTCACGTATTAACGAAATTTATTTCACGTAACGCATGTTGTGAACGATAGAAGACCAGAAACGAGTATCTTTCTTCTGACTGCTAGTGGTGAATTGGTGTTGTTGGCAAATAACACTGCCTGTGTATGTCCAGAACACTGGAATGGGAATCAATGCCATATTGCCAATATTAAAAGTTCTGTTAAGTACTTTTCAATGCATTGTGCACAGTGTGTGGTTGTCCAGAGAGTGTCATTATAGTTTGGACCACTATTATATTTTGTTTCTCCTTTATGTCTTTTTTTCTATTGTGTATGTGATTGATTTTCTCTCTCTCGCTCGCTCTTTTAATTTCCCATGGATTTTAGTCTCACAAAAGCCTTGTGAAAATGTTTTATGCCCTATGTATGTTATGTGACATGCTTAAAAATTACATTTTATAAACCAATTTGCTGTCCTGTCCTGTTTTTTTTTTTTGTTTTTTTTTGTTTTTTTGTCATTTTTGCATCAACTTTAATAATGGACAATCTTTAAGTTTTAGAGTTATAAGGGAGAATCAGACTACTTGTCTAAAGGGCTGTATCTCCATATCAGTGTATTTAAAGAAATGTGTTTTCTGTTTTTCTTGTCATGGGTTTGTATGTTGATTTCAAACATGATATAAAATGGCATACAGCTCAATCCTCCAAACTAAGGGTTTATAATCATACTTTTGTTGTGGCTTTTGGGTAACAAGTGTGAACAATGAAATCAGACTTGTACACTGGAAAAAGTCGGAAGGTTTGAACTGAACTGTGTTTTCAGGACGGGTGTTTTTCATTGAGATATTGGGGAAAGTTGTCAGACATTTTAGATTTTGTATATAGTTTTTTTTTTTTTTTTTTTTAATAATTTTGGGCAAACAGTGGTTTGATATTCCTGAATGCTAGCTTTCACATTTTATGAATGAGTTTATTTTACTGTTTACATTTTTCTAAAATGTAAACAACTTACCTCATATAGGCCCGGTTTCACAGACAGGGCTTAGCCTAAACCAGGATTAGGCCTTAGTTCAATTAGGATATTTAAGTAACTTATAAATGTTCACTAGAAAAAAAAAAACATTACTGGTGTGCATCTTGAGACAAAACAATGGCACTGACCTATTTTAAGATATGTAAGTACAAGTTACTTTCAGTTAAAACAGCTCAAACATGCATTTTAGTCTGAGATTAGCTTAAGGCTTGTCTGTGAAACCAGGGGATAGAGTGACAAAACCTTTATTTTTTACTAAAAAAAGAACGAATATTAAGTCCAAGTTCTTTTTCACGCCTAAGTTTTAACCATATGCAACGCTAAAGATGACATTTTTGTTAGTATAAAGACTAACAAAGCTAGTTTTAATACAGTTTAATTCACAGTATTATTTCTTTAAAATAAGGCAGCGAACATTGAAGATAGTACTTCTAGTTTAAGTTGAACAGATGCTTACATTTAAACGTATACAACATATTATAAACATAAAATATAAAGTAAACGTTTTTACATCACAATAAATTGAAAATGTAATCGATTTCTTCATGCAGATGCAGGACTTTTATTATGAAATGTTTTAAAACGACGATCAGGAAGTAGGTCATTACAGTGCGTTGATGATTTCACGTTCACATTGGATAGCGTTTAAAATGTTTAATAAAAAGCCGCGCAGAAATTTCAGGCAAAGGAAAAATGAATCCAGCGATGAAGATGAGAATGAAAAGCACGGCGGTGTTGACCGTGGAAAGGAAACGGAGAAAGCAGATTCAAAAGCAGATTTGCCGCGAGGAGGGATTTCAAAGGCTCGCGAGTGTGACTCCAGTGATGCAGAGGAACCTTCAGTCACTGCACTCCAGTCAAAGAGCAAAACACTCAGCTTCTTTGACGATAAAGACGGTTAGTATTTTACTATAGCCAGTCATATGCTCTTATATTGTAAATAGGTTCGTTTTAACGAAGAAACCTGACTCTTACAGCCACTGAGGGAAGTTTTAAAGTGAAACGGTCCGTCAACAGAGAAGTTGTGTTCCAGGCGCGGAAAAAAGAGGATTCTCCTGTAACGTTACAGAGCGGACAAGGTGCGTCCTTAACTGAAATAACTGCTGTTCATCTGTCAGTGAATGTTATGGTCCATAACACTTAATATGTTTTCAGTTAAGAAGAGTAAGGATGTCAGTGTGCAATCTGACAGTGATGCTGATACCTCTGATGAAGACATTCCTCCTGACAGTGATGATGATGATGATGAGGATGATGAAGAAAGCTCTTCCACCATGTCAAGTTCATCTGGTTCTTCAAAACCACAAAGAGGTTCTGTCTTCAACTAAATCATTTGCCTCAGTAACCATTAACCCTCTGGTATTCTTCACTTGGGGGTCACATTGGTGGTCAAAACAGACTGAATACAATAAGCATTTTTTTTTATTTTGTGAAATTAAAGGGATAGTTCACCCAAAAAGTTAAATTCTGTCATTTATTACTCACCCTCATGCCTTTCCACACCCGTAAGACCTTCGTTAATCTTCGGAACACAAATTAAGATATTTTAGTTGAAATCCGATGGCTCCGTGAGGCCTCCATAGGGAGCAATGACATTTCCTCTCTCAATATCCATAAAGGTACTAAAAACATATTTAAATCAGTTCATGTGAGTACAGTGGTTCAATATTAATATTATAAAGTGACGAGAATATTTTTGGTGCGCCAAAAAAACAAATAACGACTTATTTAGTGATGGCCGATTTCAATACACTGCTTCAGGAAGCTTCGGAGCACAAATGAATCAGCCAAAGTCACGTGATTTCAGCAGTTTGGCGGTTTGACACGTGATCCAAATCATGATTCGATACGCTGATTCATTATGCTCCGAAGCTTCCTGAAGCAGTGTTTTGAAATCGGCCATCACTATATAAGTCGTTATTTTGTTTTTTTGGCGCACCAAAAATATTCTTGTCAGAAATATCATTGCAGGCCTCACTGAGCCATCAGATTTCAACAAAAATATCTTAATTTGTGTTCCGAAGATGAACGAAGGTCTTACGGGTGTGAAACGGCATGAGGCTGAGTAATTAATGACAGAAATTTCATTTTTGGGTGAACTAACCATTTAATGTACTATATTTTGTTTTAATACTATTTATTCTTTAATATTTTTTATTTTGAGGTGATCTCATGGTACCTCTGAATTATGCACCATTTATTTTTGTATAAAATATCTGTATACACTGTATTAATTGGAAATAGGAAACATTTTTTTTCTTTTTCTTCCCATCAATTTCCTATGGTGGCCATTTAAGGACCATTTTGCTCCAAAAATATTTCAGTGTTTATATAGCAAGCGCCACATACGTCACAAAGTTTCGTACCATGCCAGTGAAGTAAAAAATTTAAAGTCACCATCACTTTAACCCTGCTTTAACACTTAAGTGTGATTGTTAATGTCATTATTTGTCAAATCCTGCAGTCATCATTCCTGATGCTAAAAAGATTCGTGCTGCCAAAGAGAAAAGGAGAAATGCCAGATCCCAGAAAGAATACATCTCACTCGATTCACCCCAAACTCCTGGAAGCCTACAGGAAGAAGATCCGAGCAATGAAGAACAAGACAGTGACAATGAGCTGGACGATCATGAGCGCAGAATCGAGTTTGCACCCAAACCCAAGACTCTGAGAGAGCGAATGGCTGAGAAGATGGGTGGGAAACTTGTACTACTTGACTTGTGTATATTAAAACACTAAAGTAGCTGGGAGATAGATGGCATGTTCTGTGTTTGTGTTCTGTAGGAAGTGACAGTGACGAGAGTTTTTCTGATAGTCAGGAGGAGGAAGACCAGCAGATGTGGGAAGAGCAACAGATTGACAAAGGAGTCAAAAGACACCAAGTGAGACCCGCTGAATAGATCTCCTTGAGCCATTTGGAGAATATTTAATTTAACTTTAACTTGCTTTTTATTATACACTGCTCCCATAGTGTTTCAAGGACCTTTCCTTGTATTCTCAGAAGGAATGGCAGGCTCCGAGACCAGTCCGACAGAAGAAAATGGACATCCCTGAAACGCTACCACCAGTCAGTATTGATGTCATTAAGAAGAGAATCATCGGAAAGTAAGCTGCAGTAATGCATTCATTTTAAATGTTTTTAATGGATAATAAATCATTAAAATACAAATAATTTCTATATACACTACTGTTTAGTATTTATTAATTAAATGATTACATGTTATTCCCACAATGGAAGTAAATTATTCATAATTCATTGTTTCTCCCACTACTTCTTTTTTTTATCTTATAAATTCTTTCTAAAAAAGCCTACTGCTTATATTATGAACTGCACACACAGACCAGCCACTGAAAACTGAGATCCACACAGCAGTTGATCACTGGATTTACAGAAATCATTTCATTTTTAAAAAGTGTTTTCTTAACATTGCATATCTAGTCAACTCCTGACAAACACATTCATAATCATGAATTATCACTCACTGAATCATTTAACCATGTATTAGTGTCCTTGGAAGGCTTTTGTCTTTTAAACACAAAATGTACAAATTCACATGATTTCATATTTACATGCAATCCAGGGATTCCCCAACTTTTTTGCCAGCTGAACCTCCTGAGATATTAAGTTCATAGGTTGGACCAATAATAAATAATAATAATAATAATAATAAAATGAAATTGCAGTTCTCTGATGTTGGTTAATGGTCACATGACATGCAGGTAAACAGATAAAATATATATTTTTATATTTTTTATTAAGTGTCTTTTCATTAAACTCATGAACCCTCTGCAGTTCCTTTCATAAACCCCAGTCTGGGAAACCCTGACTTAATGCAATATTTAATACACTTCATGTTGTTGATTAAAGAATTATAGAATTATTAATTGTTGATTAAAGAAAAATAAAAATAAAAAGTGAAGCCAAAAAAGTTATGAAGGTTTAAGTTTATGAAAATTTTATATAAAATATATATTTTATGAAACATGTTGAACTCTAAAACTGCTAGAAAATCAAATCCATAAATCTAAACAAGTTGTGTTCCAAATTTGAGGTTAATATCTCAAAAAATTTGCTTTAAAGGTGCCCTAGATTGTTTTTTTACAAGATGTAAAATAAGTCCAAGGTGTCCCCTGAATGTGTCTGTGAAGTTTCAGCTCAAAATACCCCATAGATTTTTTTTAATTAATTTTTTTAACTGCCTATTTTGGGGCATCATTAAATATGCACTGATTTTTTTCAGCACGGCCCCTTTAAGAGATGCGCTTCCTCTGCCACACAAGCTCTCGACTATAATACAGCGCATTTACAAAGTTCACACAGCTAATATATCCCTCAAATGGATCTTTACAAGATGTTCGTCATGCATGCTGTATGCATGCTTCGAATTATGTGAGTAAAGTATTTATTTAGATGGTTACGTTTGGTTCTGTGTGAGTTTGAGGCTGTGCTCCGTGGCTAAAGCTAACATTACACACTGTTGGAGAGATTTATAAAGAATGAAGTTGTGTTTATGAATTATACAGACTGCACGTGTTTAAAAATGAAAATAGCGACGGCTCTTGTCTCCGTGAATACAGTAAGAAACAATGGTAACTTTAACCACATTTAACATTACATTAGCAACATGCTAACGAAACATTTAGAAAGACAATTTACAAACATCACTAAAAATATCATGCTATCATGGATCATGTCAGTTATTATTGCTCCATCTGCCATTTTTCGCTGTTGTTCTTGCTTGCTTACCTTGTCTGTGCACAGATCCAGACGTTAATACTGCCTTTCCTTGTCTAATACGTCGAATGGGCTGGCATTATGCAAATATTGGGGTCATACATATTAATGATCCCGACTGTTACGTAACAGTCGGTGTTATGTTGAGATCCGAGTGTTTTCCGGAAGTCTTTTAAACAAATGAGATTTACATAAGGAGGAAACAATGGAGTTTGAAACTCAATGTATGTCTTTTCCATGTACTGAACTCTTGTTATTCAGCTATGCCGAGGTAAATTCAAATTCTGATTCGAGGGCACCTTTAAGTAAGATTTTGTTTGGGTGCAGTACCAAATTTTCCCCATTTGATGCCAGCAAAGCTCCACTGGTACACATAGTGGTTGAATTTCTGATTTGCATTACAGTAGGTTTTCTCTCAAATATTACAAACACACACACACACACACACACACACACACACACACACACACACACACACACACACACACACACACACACACACACACACACACAATTTTTTTATAACACACATCCATACCAACACACCCACACAATTATAGCTGCATAATTTATCCAATTGGCTCTATAATATGCATAAGCAGAAATGAGGAATAAAGCGAATACTTGGCACCATCTGGTAAAAAAATTAATTTTGAAGCCTTGCCAACAGAATGAAAGCCTATTAACAAAGATTGTAACATTTTATAGTTAAATGGCCCCTGGATTTTAAAAAAAAAGTGGGGAATTTTTTGGCCCTTAAGGCCAAAACATAAGGCCCCGAGAGGAACTGTTTTTTTGTACCTAGTGCAACAGAGATTTTTTTTTTAAAGGAAATGGTGGTTAAATAGTGAAATTCCAATAAAATACACACCTGAGCCTAAATTTATGCAGTTGGCATTAACACAGGCAAAAAAACAACTGAAAAAGACAAAAATGTCCATAAGGTCACACAAGGGTTAATATGGTACAAGATTATCCAATTCAAATCAATGCGATTAATGAGTTTGGTCAAAAGTAATCAAAAAGTAGTCAGATTACATTACCTTAAATGTGTAATGTAGTGGATTACTAACTACAATTTCTTTCATGTAATTTGGAATCCTTAACTGATTACAATTTGTAAGTAATCTATCCAGCTCTGTATTTATACATATATAAAATTTATATAAAAAAAATCTCACTTGCAGATTGGATTCGCTGAGGGAGGTGCACAGGGCGCGGGAGGCAGAGCTGAGGAGGATGCAGCTGGATGTGGAAATGGCCAAGAGCTCTTTAGAGAGCCTCGAAAACCACCCTGCAGATGAGCAGCTCCGGTTCTACCGTACCATGAATGTGTTCTCACAGAACCTACTGGAATGCCTGTCTGAGAAGGTAGAAAAAAGTTGCTACATGAAGTATGTATGTAATACTGTATAATTATATTAGGATTGGAACTAATGATTATTTTCCCCACTGGTTAATCTATTACTATCTGAATTAAATTAAAAGAATTAAATAAATTTAGTCCAATCAAGGCGCAAGTTCATCCATTAGATATTCTAAATGGCCAATAACAGCGTTAAATGGGACTGACAACCGTATTGTAGTGCTGTGTAAAAATTCACTGTAATAGTCCAAATACTTGCGCTGCCGTTTTGAGGAAAATGGTACAGTTGTCAGTCACAATCCTAGCGTATGAATTGATCGTAGGTTGATAATAATGGCGGCTGAAAACAATTGTCATTTAAATATCACGCTCCTAAAAATTCATGGTTTAGAAGCCTCGTCCCTAGAGTTTACAACACAGAGAAACGTAACCCAGTCAAAAAGAGGAAGTAATCTCATGAGAGAGAAATTAATTTTACACCAAAAACACCTGTTAACCGTGTAATTGCAAACAATTACATTAATTTATATGTTTATTTAATACCGGTAAATAAAACGAAACATTCATAGGCCTAGTTCCCTTCACAACAAATCCTTTAAGTTTAACAGTATTCAGAACAGAACAAGAATTTAAAAAAAGCTATAAAATTACATATTAAACTATAAAATAAAACATAAATAAGTGACATTCATTAGCTATAAACAACATAAGTCAAGCCAAAATTATTTTTTTAGGCTAAAGCGAAACTGATGGGCTTACCTCTCTCATTTGGCAATAATCCAAATATGTTTCTATATTTGCATGTAACATTTTGGTTGCTAAGCATTTAATGCTGCTGTTGGTTATTTAAAATATCTAATGGATTAACCTGGGATTGTATACCATTTTAGTTTAAAAAAAAAAAAAAAAAGTTTGTGTAAAAAATTTCACACTTTAGATTGGGCTGTTTTTGTAACGGCTGATTTTCAGTATGACGAATACCTGCTGATATAGATGTTTATTTTCTTACACACAGGCATAGAAAACATGCTAGTTGGCAGTCAGTTTTCATTTTTGTGGTGTGTTCAAGCGCAGCAGTTTTGCTCAGATGCTGCCAACACGAGGCAACAACACAATCGGCTTTCGTCACCTCTAGTTCTCTGACTTTGACTTGTTGTGTCACAGCCTAAAGTAGATTGTTTTATTTTTCAGATGGCTTTAATAAACTCTGTTGAGCTGGACATGCACAGTCTCTATATTGACCAGGCGGAGGCGCTGGTGAGTCAGAGAAGAGAAGCAGTACGGGAGGAGTCCTCACAGATTCAGAAATTAACCTGTAAGACGACTACTGAATACTGCCTTGTAGTTTCATAGCAAGAATATTTTGTAGAGGAGGCTTATGCCCTCTCATATGATAATGATGATAACTTCCGTGCAATCATTCATATAATATTGTGTACTGTGGATGTCTCATAGATAACACTGACTCACACAGCAATGGTGACGTAACCAGAGGCTCTAGCCCAACTCAGCAGAGGTGAGATGGATTATTATGTATACACTTTCACCATTACTGAATGTTATTGCTGTAAATACTGGAAACGCTCAGCCTGACATTACGATTCTTTATAGATTACAGCCTGTGGAGGCTTTCTGAGATGCTTTTAATCTTTAAATTACAGTTGTCAAAGTCATTTATCATTGGTTTTTCTATTCTCTCTGTGTTTTCATGTCTAAGCTTGTCTTATGAAGACATTGGGTGTGTACCGTGTGACTGGGAACCAACAGCAGAGCAGGAGGCGGAGCTACAAAGTAAAAGAGGTGGGAGTAGTTTTATGGAAGCACAAGTAAAATAACTTTTAAAGTCACTATGAAATTAAAATCGACAGTTCTTTTTCTTATGGAATATTGCAGTTTTTATTATAAGAGATCTATCCATGCACGTCATTATTTTTTTCTAAATTCATGTGCCCTTGTAATCTTTAATCATAAGTACGTGGAAATGCGCTCTGTCAACAGACGTTGCAGGGACAAAGATAACGGTGTGCTAAGCGAAGTTTCTTACATCTCTTTGTGTTTTCTGTTCTTAAACCTGTCTCCCTAAAGAAACTTAAAAGAAGGATTTGTCTCTCGATAATTTTGCTATCAAATAAGTTATCTTCTTGGTTCACTCGGGGTACAGCTGCGCTAACCTGCAGTTGTGAATGCAGTGACGGACAGCTGTATTTATCCTCATTCGACTGGAGTTTGGATTTCATGTGATTTCATTTATAACTCAGTTTCACCTGACATTGTTTCCACACGACACGTTGATTCGTTGATCAAAAGTAATTCCATTTTGTAAGGTCATTTAATAAAATGATTTTGGTCAAAGTAATTCCAAACTTCGCTGCACCTAGAGGCAGATGCTGTGATCAAATACATTCAACTTGTTAACAAGCTCCACAACGCCAACTCCACAGTGCATTTAGTTATAATTGTGAGTTTTAGTTTGCGGGCTTAGACTTTCACTGCAATTACGGCCAGCAAAGCAACATTTATGAAAAATCGAATAGTATTTTTATTTTTAGAATAATAATTAAAGATCGAATATTTGACTCTTTGTGCATACCCCTAGTTTCATGCTGACTTTAAACAGTGGCATCAGAGCCTAGAAATACTTTGAGAATCCAAAGATCACATACAATACTTGTGTTTAAAGTCCATGTGGAATATGCACTGCATCTTTAACTTTAATTCAATTTCAGATGATTTACTGAAGAAGGCTCAGGAAGTGTTTGCAGATGTTCAGACAGACTTCTGGGACGTGAAGAAAATCCTCTTCAGATTTGATGAGTGGCGCATCTCCTTTAAAGACTCTTACAGTAATGCCTACATTGGCCTATGCCTCCCTAAGCTCCTGGCACCCCTGATCCGACACCAGCTCATTGGCTGGAATCCACTTCAGGTGATTTATGGTTATTCATGGTTATTCACTACGTACGTTCCATCTGATAATTTTGTGCTACATTCAAAATGAGCTGGAAACCAAAATTTGCTGTGTTTGGATCTGAAACACCACATTTTAGAGGCATGGCTTCCATCCATCTGGATCTGTGGATCAGGACAAACTCAGCATTTGACAGTAATTATGAGTAGCAATTAAGTATGCTTATTGTCAAATATTACAAATACTGCATTTTTACAGCTTAAGTACACCACATATCACACATCTGATGTGTAATTTTCAGGGCTGCCCCTTTTTCTAGTCAACTATTAGTCGTTCATTTACGCCATTAGTCATCTAATCGCATGTTTATATTAATTTGATTAAGGATAATACTAAACCGTAATGAGTATTTTATATATATTTATAGGCGTAATATAGCCTATTCCACGCTCAAGTGCACACATAAAGCTTGCTGCAAAGAAATGACAAAAGTAATGATTAATGTGTCAATAGCAAGGAGACATTTTATTTATAAATAAACTAGTGTTTTCTGAGTCAGCGTCGACTGCAAAGATTAATTTGACAATGCTGCCTCGCCATCTCCACAGTTTAGAGAGAAATGCGCCTTTCATACAGATAAGCAGATTGAATTTATTTTTGATTTTAATTGGTTTGTTTAAAAGTAAACATTTCCAGCATTCTATAGATATATTGTATGTATACTGTATATATTCATGTATGTGATCCAAGTAGCCTATACACTAAGTTTCAGTACATTTTTGTGACATGCTCCAGTTCAGGGAGACTGAGACAGCAGAAAGCTTTATTTTACAAATCCACAATGTTTTGTTGTTATTGTGAGTTTACACGGATAAAAGTAGCAGTTTCGAATGAACCTGTACAGTATCTGTATGATTTTAAGTTGTTTCTGCTGTTGTCAGGAAAAAATGCAAGTGCCTCCATGTCATGCAATAAGCATGCTATACTCTTGCATCCAGAGATGAGCAAGTGAGCAGCTATGAAAGTTGCTACTTGCATGTTTCAAATGATGAGCCATATTTGAAGTCTAACATTTGGATTTCCTGCTCAACATACTGTAATTACCACAAGGATCCGTCGTCAACAATCTGTTCCTCACGGATTGCGTGACTATATACGTCTGTCATTGTTGTCTTGCCACTTATATTATACCTAATAGATGGATATACTAACATGTATTTCACAACATGTTATTTATTTTTTGTCATGTAGGCAGAAGGTGACGACTTTGAGGCATTGCCGTGGTATTCTGCTGTTGAGAGATTCTGTCACGGTCAGGGTTTTGAGGAATCTGAGAACATGGATAAAACGACACTGCCCACCATAATTGAGAAGACGATACTCTCTAAAGTTCAAGGTGACTCATATGCACATAATTACGCTAACAGGTTTACAAGGCCCACCAGTCTGCTGCATTTTATATTGAGTTTGGGAACAGAATATTTCAGAGAATAATTTAATATCACCATTTAATTGTAATTTACTATTAAAGGTGTACTTTACCGCTAGACTTTTAATAAAACTTGCCTGCCTGTAAAGTAGATGGGTGAAAGAAAATTGAAATTGTTGCTACCTGACTAGAGAAAAGAGAGAAAAAAGGCTGTTCTTCATTTTTGCCAAATAGGTAGGAAAACTTCAACACCTAATAATGCACTGGGCATGTTGCTGTCCAAGGCCAGTCCCATCAGTCTGCTATGGATACGCTTACCAGAGTCAAATACCACGTTGCTTTAGTAGGAATTACTTCTTGGCAAACTTTTAGTCATAATGGTGTCGATTTGTTCCCAGGAGCAAGAATTCAAAGAGTAACCATTTAGTGGGAGTAAGTGACTTCCGGTTTCCAGTGAAGGATCCAGAGTGTTGTAGACAGCAGCTAAAGGCTGCAAAGAAAATGCCGTAACAGAAACTCTGAGAAAAAAAAAAAAAAAAACTCAAACTGGATGACCATGAACACTGTGTTTTAGGCCAAACGGAGAGGAAAACTGAAAGAAACTGCCGTTCTGTCTGTTCCCCCCAAAGTGAAACATTGTCGCGTACAAGAAATCTGATGCCATAATGTTCCATTTCTACTATAATGCTGTTTAAAGATTAGATATAGAACGATACAATTTTCAGTGATTAAACCCTTACCCTTTCAATAACTGTTCTGTTAATAATCCTCTGTCGATCTGACTGTCCATGGGCGGAAATGGAGGAAGCATAATCTTTAGTTTTCATGAAAGCCCAATGTCATCCTGTGAACTTTTGCTGAGAAATAAACATGAAGTTGCACTCTACGCATATCAGAATGTCTTGCTGTCAGTGCAGCATTTGTTCAGAAGTTCAGAACTAATTATCTTATTAAAATGTTACTTGTTTTTGGGCAGGTTTTGTGGAGCTGGTCTGGGACCCTGTGTCTACGCAGCAGTCTCAAACCCTCACAACACTGTGCAAGAGAATACAGGATGATTATTCTGTATTTGATGGTGAACAAAGCAAACCTGTCAAGGTACCTGTCAAAACTCTGTTTGGATCAAAACAAATGTAACTTTATGGATAATGTCAGTAAGTATAATGAACCTGTGATTTCATCCTACAGGCCTTTGTAGAATCAGTTATTCAGAGGTTAAGGAGTGCAGTAGACAATGACGTCTTTGTCCCATTGTACCCAAAAAAGTATGTTTTATCTTGATTTGTTTTTAATATTTTTATATGATCATAATTTAAAAGGTTATTTTGCATTTGGATGTTTGTGTCTGAAAGACATTGTGCTTTTTGTGTAAGGTTTTTAGAGGATAAGAGGTCACCACAGTTCCAGTTTCAGAACAAACAGTTTTGGTCAGCAGTGAAGGTGTGACATTTCACTTCTGGTTATGTTGTGACTGTACATTTCTGTACATTGATGTACACTATGTTCAAATGTTTGGGGCTGTTTTGGGGTTATATCTTTGCTTAATGTGTCCTTGCTAAATACGTTTTTTTTTTTTTTCTGAATGGTAGTGTATGTGTTCATGTGAATTAAACTAATATTTAGATTAAAATGTTTCTTTGTGACATGCTGATTGTTTGTATATGAAATCTTTTTTGTTTTCAGTTGCTTGGTAACATGGCATTATGGGATGGTTTGATTCCTGAACTTGTTCTTAAAGAGCTGATGTTGGAAAAACTTCTTGGCCGTTACTTGATGATAATCATTCTTAATGAATCTGATCTGAAACACACCATCCAGAAATGCAAAAAGGTGCATATGCTTACAGTGTCTGTCTAATCTTATGGCTACTACTAAGGTAGTTATAAAACTAACTTTTATCTTTCTAAAAAGATTGCAGATGTTTTTCCAAACTCATGGTTTATTGAAGTGAACGCTGGATCGTCACTACCTCAGCTGCAGAACTTCAGCAAACATCTTCTTCAGACCGCTCATGCAATATTCAAGGACAACAAAGACTCCAGCAGCACACGGTATGTGATGTATAATAGTGTGTGCAGTCATTTACACTTATTTTTACTATATTTATGCTATTAAATACTAGGGATTTTTTAGTATTTGTAAGAAATCCTCAATGACAAAATACATGAAAAGAAAAATAGTCTGCAGGTGCATTTTGAAATGTTTTAACTGATCATCTTGTACTTTCAGAGTATGAATTATCATATGCAGTAAAAGACAACAATACTAAAGCACTATAAAAGGTTTTGCCAAACTCAACGGACTGGCTTCTGTCCTGTATGATTTCATACGAGTCTCTTCAGACCTTAGAACTGTACATGATTTATGAGCTTCTACAACTTTTGACCTCCTAACTGAACTCCTTTCCACAAACTGATCATAGAAATAAAAACAGTATAAATACAAATGAATAACAGTTTTCTCTTAATCTTAAGTGTAAACAATAAGTGCAACAATAATCAAAGTACTCTCGCAATATTCAAAGTGCAAATAGAGACCCAAATTTTCTTCAAGCATGATACAGAGCTAAAAGATGGTTACAACTTTGTAGTAAAATGAGTAAAATGTTTTATATTGTATAAGAGATCTAATACTATTTTCCTTTTTTTTTAGAGCACTTTTATCTGATGCGCTGTTTATCCTCAAGAACATAAAGGCACACGACAGTATTAGGACCATAACAGAAAAATATCATTGTGAGGATCTGTTAAAAGCTCTCCAGTAGCAGCCATCTTGTGTCGACAGAAGGTTTTATATGTTTTTAAGTGGCAAAGTCCGTTTGATATGTATATGTATAGTGAATAAAATGTTTTATTTTTTGCCCATCTTGGTTGGAACTGTCATTTACTTTCATTTGTTTTACTATTACACAATATAGTTATTTTTATGAAATGATATATGGTACTCATTTTACCCATTTATGCAGCCCACATATATTGGTCTCATGCCTCTGAAACACATATCCCAAAAGAGCTGTTTCGTGGACTTTAAATAATCCTCGTCTTGGATCTAAAATTACTGGCTTAGTCAAAGACATGCCATTCAGAGTCACTATGAACGGTGATTTATCTTCCATGAATCTGAGTCTTTTCAGAAGAACTCCTGTTGTGAAGTAAGTCGGCCTTCCAAGAAAATACTCTCGCAGATGTTTGAAACTGAGAAGCTATCCAGCCATTAATGTTCCCCAATTGCAAACCTGTTGTTCCACTTCATTTGAATCTGTACAGAGACCCATGATTCAGTGATGTAATTAGTGGTGTTAAATAGTTTTGGCATTTTTCTCGTTGGAGAAGCAATCTCACTCGGATGCAAGTCACAATTGGGAAGAAAAGACTACTGCATCCTCCATTTCATGCCAACTTTAACAAATGGGCAAGAACACAGTCATTGATGCAGCAAGTTTTGCACTGGCAAGCATCACACAACCAGAAAATACATAAGCCTGGTTATATTTTATAGGTTTATTTATGTCTCAGTAGAGACTGAAGAGACTCAATAAATAGGTTTATTGTTTTGTTGTGGCTTGTTTTCCCCTGTGCATGTTTCAGTTTATGAGGATGACTCATGACATCATTACTGCTAAACCAAACAATGGCATTTTATTGAATGGATCCTCAGACAACTTACATATTCAGAATGACTTTCTATTAGGCCAGTTTAAGTAAACGCATGATAAAAATGTAGCTGCCACTTGAATCGATTATGTTTGGCTATTGAGATCTTTAGCATTTGGCACAGAACATTTTTAGACAATCTCATCTCTTGACTAGTACGTTGAGGTTTGTTTCATTTATCTATTTCTCTTTAGGTCTACTATGTTTTGTGAAATTATTCCATCACTGTCCCCATGTCAACCAGAAGCCTCTTCAGAAAGTGTATTTTGTTCACTATATGCAATAGTCCTGTGGAACTACTCCACTCAAAGGAAAATATTGTTCTTTCTGTGAAAAATTTGCGAATCTATCCTTGAGCCTCGAAGTGGGCTTTGTAAACTTAACAATAGGATTAAAAACCTAGCAGGAAAGCACTGCTTAAGGAGGAATACAAGTAGGAACAGAACTACAGTAGGGATCAGAAATCCTCACTGAAAATCTGGGATTTAAAGTTTCATTTAGCCCTGGAAATAAACAAAATCTACAACAAAACAAAGCATTCAATAAAAACATAGGTTGCTCTTTGTAACATTCTCAAATCATGCTGGATAACATGCTGTTGGGATGGATGTGCTCCTGGTGCCGGTGAAACAGGAAGTGTAATTGGTGTGTGATGAAAGGCTAACCTCATTTGTCTTGTATTTAATTGTCTGTTCAAAGTGATCAGAGTCATGCGATTTATATCACAAGTTTTTTTCCCCCAAAGCTTTGAAGTGCTGAATCACATCTGACAGCAGAATCAATATGATCAGGAGTCCTAGATAATTTGATGTGCATCGTCATACTGTACGAGGTTCTGCTAAATGATACATCACATGAGCTCTATACACCCGCCACATGACAGAGGAGATCTCAATTGTTTTTTACAGACACACAGGGGTTGTGTTTGTTGTCTTCTCTATTAACTCTGTTACAGTTCTGGAGTTCATCTGAAAGACTTGGATCTCAGTATATGATCAGATATCAAATCAACAATATATCAAATGTAGATTTTCCAAAACATTGACTCATCCTGACCCACTCATTTGTTCAATCAAATTCTCTCTGGAGTGAAAATAGCCTGCCCCCAAATACCACGCTCCTTGAATTAGCAAAAGCAAGTTATTTGTTATTTATAAGGATGCATTAAATTGATCAAAAGTGACAATGAAGACATTTATAATGTTACAAAAGATTTCTATTTAAAATAAATGCTGTTCTTTTGAATTTTCTATTCATCAAAGAACAAATATTAAGCAGCCCAACAATGATTTTCAACACTGATAATAAGAAATGGTTTTGAGCACCAAATCGGCATATTTGAATGATATCTGAAGGATCATGTGAGACTGGAGTAATGATGCTGAAAAATAAATTATTTGAAATTGTAATAATATTTCACAATATTACAGATTTTCCATCAAAAACAATGTAGCCTTGGTGAACATAAGAGACTTCTTTCAAAAACATCCTGCTAAATAGGAAATACATGATGACAGGAAAGGAAATTTTGGAACCTAAAGTTTCTCTATAATGAACTAACCTAAAATGGCCCTGAATTATACCTCCTTATCGCAAAAAAAAGGATCATTTTTCAAGTTTAGGTTGGCAGTTCAAAAAGCTCTGATCCAGGATTTGCAGTGGCATGAATGTTAGATGCCAAAAATGGATGTACACTAGCGATCAAATGGTCTAAAAACCTCATGAAAAGTAGATCTGGGACAAAGGCTAGGATTTGGCAGGCATTCTCAAATTGAATTAGGTGTTCGTTTTAAGATCCAAGTATTTATGTTCTTCTAGACGGGGGTCTCATAAAACTACAATATTCTTTTCCTTTTGTCTTCCTTCCCTCAGGCGGAGGCATTAGATCCTTGTTGTGCCTCTCTTGATTCATTCATGTACTTTTGGTTACACAAAATACCTACAGAGGTTATCCCAGGGGTAGGGTTTGATGGGGATTCAAATTTTCCGGTCTCGGTCAGGAGGGGGTGGTAATCCTTACTAATGACTTAAACAGACACAGAGTTCAACTTCTGTGAAAACAAAGACTGAACATTTGAATGGGAGTCACTGAATACATTTATTTTGCCTCATCCTGAACTTTTGCTTTGCTATCAAATTTCTTCATCTTATGAGTCACAAGGTTGAATTATATCAACTGCTCTATTTCTACACTTTCTACGCACACAGGAATAGCCTTTTGCGTCAGTTCTGAAGACATGACTCAGAAAGAATCCAATAAGCACGTCACAGCAAACAGGATATTTAAAGTGGACCTATTATGCCACTTTTTACAAGATGTAATTTAAGTCTCAGGCGTCCCCAGAATGTGTCTGTGGAGTTTCAGCTCAAAATACCCCACAGACCATTTATTATACTATGTTGTAAATACAAGGAAAAACATGCTGTTTTCGTGCATTTGTCTTTAAATGCAAATAAACTGCTGCTCCCCGACACGCTTTCCAGAAGAGGGTGGAGCCTGTATAACTCCTGAATCAAATAATCTGCCAAAAAAACAAAATATCTGTTTGATTTTGATTATCATCACTATTGCAGTCAAGCTCATGTGACATTGTAGTTCTTCATCGTCATTAAAGTTATTATTTGCATGTGTTTAATCGGTTTAAACTTCTGATATATGGTTTTCTGAGCGCACACATCTGAAGCACGTGCACAGAAAGCTGTCTGTCAGATGGCGCGTCCGGTGAGTATTAAACTGATTTCTCTTACACATTTTATTGCACTGTAACTGTCAAATACACACAAGGTTATGACAAAAACACAAACATTTTACAAACACAGTCGGTTATGTCTGTGAACGTAAAAAACCAAGGAAAGAAATAATGTGTCAGATCTATGTATTAAAGTGACAGCAGCGTAATATACAGTACCTACTGCTGTATATGCTGTGAACATGAATCAAACAACAAAAGAAATAGAAAATCACTCACGGCTCTTAATTAAATAACCTTAGTAGCTTTAATAAGAATATATTTCTTACTTGAATGCTTACTTGATAGTGTACAGCTCACTAAGGGGAGGAGCTAAGCTACTAGGGCCAATTGTCAGCAGTCATGGGCGGGGCTTCTGGAACCACTCGTTTGGACTGTTTATGATTTATGAGGATTATAAAAAAAGGAGTGGGTGGATTTTTACCATTATAGGCTGATGTTTACACACACATCTGTATTCAAGCACCTTGTAAAAGTGAATTTTGCATAATAGGTCCACTTTAAGAGTAAACAAATCAACACAGATATTTTAATACACAAAAAAAAATGATTTTGCATTTTTATTAGGAGTAAAAAGTTGAATTAAAACATTTACTATGTTCCAAAGAGCATCATATTTCAAAAACTGTTTATTTGCAGGGTTAAAATAGATTGTGAATCCCAGCTCTTCAATGTGACTCGTGAACTCAACTCCACACTAAGGTAATATTTGTCTGCTAGCTTCATGGAGCCAATATTTTTGTGTCATGCACAAAAGGACATGATTAATTGTGTATCTTCTGGCGAGGCTGTTGAACACGATAGAGTTAAGGGCACTCAGGTCTAATGCACTCTGACTGTACTGTCAACTCCATGCTAACACACACTATCTGGAGGCAACCAGAGCAGGACTCCAAATGTCAAGCACCGTTAAAGTAACTCTAGACATAACCACATCTAGTGCTGCAGTCGTGCTCCCTGAATTCTAATCTGTTTGTTTTGATTAGCTATGTGTGTATATATTATATACTTACATACATATATATATATATATCTATATATATATATATATATATATATATATATATATATATATATATATACTCAGGTGCTGGCCATATAATTAGAATATCATCAAAAAGTTGATTTATTTCACTAATTCCTTTCAAAAAGTTAAAGGAACACTCCACTTTTTTTGAAAATAGGCTCATTTTCCAACTCCCCTAGAGTTAAACAGTTGAGTTTTACCGTTTTCGAATCCATTCAGCCGATCTCCGGTTCTGGCGGTACCACTTTTAGCATAGCTTAGCATAGTTCATTGAATCTGATTAGACCGTTAGCATCGCGTTTAAAAATGACCAAAGAGTTTTGATATTTTTCCTATTTAAAACTTGACTCTTCTGTAGTTAAATCGTGTACTAAGACCGACAGAAAATGAAAAGTTGCGATTTTCTAGGCTGATATGGTTAGGAACTATACTCTCATTCAGGCGTAATAATCAAGGAATTTGCTGCCGTTCCATGGCTGCAGCAGTGCAATGATATTACGCAGCGCTTGTGAGCCCCTGCTTGCACAGGGAACGTGCCTTGCAACCATGGAGACGTATGTGAGAGACCCTGCGTAATATCATTACGCCTGAATGAGAGTATAGTTCACATACTCTCCTAGCCACATCAGACTAGAAAATCGCAATTTTTCATTTTCTGTCGGTCTTAGTACACGATTTAACTACAGAAGAGTCAAGTTTTAAATAGGAAAAATATCAAAACTCTTTAGACCGTTAGCATCGCGCTTAAAAATGTCCAATCAGATTCAATGAACTATGCTAAGCTATGCTAAAAGTGGTACCGCCAGAACCGGAGATCGGCTGAATGGATTCGAAAATGGTAAAACTCAACTGTTTAACTCTAGGGGAGTTGGAAAATGAGCCTATTTTCAATAAAAGTGGAGTGTTCCTTTAAACTGGTATATTATATTCATTCATTACACACAGACTGATATATTTCAAATGTTTATTTCTTTTAATTTTGATGATTATAACTGACAACTAAGGAAAATCCCAGTATCTCAGAAAATTTGAATATTGTGAAAAGGTTCAATATTGAAGACACCTGGTGCCATGCTCTAATCAGCTAATTGACTCAAAACACCCGCAAAGGCCTTTAAATGGTCTCTCAGTCTTGTTCTGTAGGCTACACAATCATGGGGAAGACTGCTCACTTGACAGTTGTCCAAAAGACGACCATTGACACTAGGGCTGCACGATTAATCGCATGAGATTGTCATGCGTGTCTCGTCAGTAAAGCCGGTTCCCTGATTACCGCTAAATCACCATCACCTGCTTTCAAATGGAGCGGCATTTAATAGACGGAGCCGTAGTTCACGGACAAGCCACGCAATATCGCGTTCATTATCGAAGGCGATTCATCTGCGATATGAACGCGATATTGCGTGGCTTTTCAGTGATCTACGGCTCTGTCTATTAAATGCCGCTCCATTTGAAAGCAGGTGATGGTGATTTAGCGGTAATCAGGGAACCGGCTTTACTGACGAAATGCGCGTGAGAATAGCATGCGATTAATCGTGCAGCCCTAATTGACACCTTGCACAAGGAGGGCAAGACTCAAAAGGTCATTGCAAAAGAGGCTGGCTGTTCACAGAGCTCTGCGTCCAAGCACATTAAAAAAGAGAGGCGAAGGGAAGGAAAAGATGTGGTAGAAAAATGTGTACCAGCAATAGGGATTACCGCACCCTGGAGAGGATTGTGAAACAAAACCCATTCAAAAATGTGGGGGGGATTCACAAAGAGTGGACTGCAGCTGGAGTCAGTGCTTCAAGAACCACTACACATAGACATATGCAAGACATGGGTTTCAGCTGTCACAACAACATACAGCGTCAGAAGCGTCTCACCTGGGCCAAAGACAAAAAGGACTGGACTGCGGCTGAGTGGTCCAAAGTTATGTTCTCTGATGAAAGTAAATTTTGCATTTCCTTTGGAAATCAGGGTCCCAGAGTTTGGAGGAAGAGAGGAGAGGCACACAATTCACGCTGCTTGAGGTCCAGTGTAAAGTTTCCACAGTCAGTGATGGTTTGGGGTGCCATGTCATCTGCTGGTGTTGGTCCACTGTGTTTTCTGAGGTCCAGGAAGTTTTAGAGCACTTCATGCTTCCTGCTGCTGACCAACTTTATGGAGATGCAGATTTCATTTTCCAACAGGACTTGGCACCTGCACACAGTGCCAAAGCTACCAGTACCTGGTTTAAGGACCATGGTATCCCTGTTCTTAATTGGCCAGCAAACTCACCTGACCTTAATCCCATAGAAAATCTATGGGGTATTGTGAAGAGGAAGATGCGATATGCCAGACCCAACAATGCAGAAGAGCTGAAGGCCACTATCAGAGCAACCTGGGCTCTCATAACACCTGAGCAGTGCCACAGACTGATCGACTCCATGCCACGCCGCATTGCTGCAGTAATTCAGGCAAAAGGAGCCCCAACTAAGTATTGAGTGCTGTACATGCTCATACTTTTTAGTTGGCCAAGATTTCTAAAAATCCTTTCTTTGTATTGGTCTTAAGTAATATTCTAATTTTCTGAGATACTGAATTTGGGATTTTCCTTAGTTGTCAGTTATAGTAATCAAAATTAAAAGACATAAACATTTGAAATATATCAGTCTGTGTAATGAATCAATATAATATACAAGTTTCCCTTTTTGAATGGAATTAGTGAAATAAATCAACTTTTTGATGAAAGCCAGCTAACTTTTTTTAACCATTTAAAAAAAAAAAAAAAAAACCATTACCAAGACATTTCATGTGAAAGCAAACATAGCCAGCAGGAAAAGTAGGAACTAGGGCATTTAAATGCTTGGGTAGGCATTGTTCAGGCAGTCTATCTTGAGACCAGAATAGCATCATCTCCATGTACTCCATTGGCAGCATTTTTGTTTTTCACATTTTGTAATTTATTATTATTTAATCAGCATTGGTACTAACATTTGTATTATTATTAAAAAATTAACCGATTATAATATATTAATTATTCAGATTCGGAGGCCAGTTGCACAAAGAACATTTCAGTTGCAACCCAGTTAAGTTTGATATTAGTTTAAGCAAACTGGTTTTTCAGGCTCACTTTTCTTTTTTCTTTTTTTTACTTTGTACATGGCTATCGTGCTCCAGAGCAGGTTAGAGATCATTGACCAAAACTGGAACAATCAGCTGTGAGCAAAGTGACAATAAAGCCACTTCTCCTTTATCTCTCAGTCCAAAGTAAAGCAGTTTATAGTGAAAACATTCTAGAGACAAAATTTATTTTCCTGCTAATTACTTAATTATAATTCATATGTTATAAATATAATATGTACAATCTAGCCTAAAATGAACTCTCGCCAAATGCCAATGCCGGTAACATTTTTATGAATTCTAACAATGAACGAACGTGAATAAGCGTGAACGATGCTCGGGACAGTTGACGGGCCAGTGTTGCATCTTCATGAAAGTCTATCCTATTGAAATATTCAAGTGCAAGAAGATACGAAAGGGAACTCAATTAGTTTCTCGCATGCTGTGGGAACATATGAAGTGCGCACCCAGAAAGCCGTGTGAATACAGGGCTCTCTTTCTCGTCTTCTTGCACTTGAAAGAAGAAATTCACACAAAGTATCCTATTAAACATAATCGGTTACGTCTTAAAGGATTAGTTTACTTCCGAATTAAAATTTCCCTATGATTTACTCACCCTCAAGCCATCCTAGGTGTATATAAATTTCTTCTTTCTGATGAACACAATAAGAGTTATATTAATAAATATATTGACGCATCCAAGCTTTGTAATGGCAGTGAGATACCAACGAGTATAAACAAACTGCATCCATCCATCATAAACATACTCCACACAGCTCCAGGGGGGTTAATAAAGGCCTTCTGAAGTGAATTGATGCGTTTGTGTAAAAAAATATCCATATTTGCCTGCTGAATCATCACGTGACTCTAAACAACTGATTCGAAACAAAAGATTCATAAAGCTTCAAAGCAGTGTTTTGAAATCCGTCCATTACTAGATATTGTTGAAGTCATTATTTTGTTTTTTGACCCACAAAAAGTATTCTTTTCACTTTATAATATTAAGGTAGAACCACAGGAGTCACATGAACTGTTTTAAATATGTTTTAAGTACCTTTCTGGATCTTGAGAGGTTCGGTGACATTGCTGGCAATGCAGGCCTCACTGAGCCATCGGATTTCATCAAAAATATCTTAATTTGTGTTCCGAAGATGAACGAAGGTCTTACGGCTGTGGAACGACACAAGGGTGTGTAATAAATGGCATTAATTTCATCTTTGAGTGAACAAACCCTTTAAGCTTGAAATGAAAGAATGTAACATAATTTATGTTTATGTTTTGCATTACATCTTCTTGGAAGAATTAAAATGATATATAAGACTATAATCCACGCACTTGAACTGAATACTGTCAAATATCTTAGTGTATGGAATGTATCAATGTTTTTAATATAGTTTTTCCAGTGCTGAGCCATCAGGGGCTCTGTGTCAAATGCAGGCACACCCCATCAGCCCTGGTTTGTTGACTCTGGGCAGCAGGGCAGTAAAGGCCAGCACATGGTGCAGCTGAATGGCTGATGCTGAATTGTGCTGCTTCAGCAGAGCCTTATGCCTGTTGTTTCAACAGGAAGACAAATGAGGGATGGGGTGTTGTTAAGGATGTGGTTTATACTTATATCCATTGAAAAGTTCTGGATCAAAATCAAAGATCAGTAACATTTTGAATCGCAAAGCTGGTAAGTCATAATGTTGTAATTACCCGTTTATTTGAATGCATTGGTGTTTTTCACTTCATGTGCATCATCAATATGGTTTTTGCTGTAGATGTAATCTTTGGCCAGGAAAAGATTTCCTCATTATTTTTTTTCCCAGAGATGCTCAACGTTACGTAAAGCTTTTGAACAATCACACTAATCCAATCATCTCCATGAGTGAGTTTGGACTTCAGTAGCTCTGCAATCTGCTACATAATGTGCCTTCAGAATCTGTGGATCTCATCTGGCAAAGCTCGGCTCCGTCTCTCTGCTTTTATTCGCTCACGTGGTCTTGTTTGCTGTTGGAGAACTATTAACATGCCCATTAAATGCTTAATTACCTTCCCTGGGAAAAGAGTTTTTTTCAATCATGACATCTCCATTAAGTTTATCATGTTAGTCACAGTGTATTTCAGCTGATTGAGAATTGAAAATAGAAAACAGGCAAGACAACAATGTACAGAGCCCATTGTTTTCCATGGTATGTTTATAGCTGGTTGTCTCTGCTCGAGCTAGCTTTATTACCAGCCATTATCTAGTGAGGTTATCAACAGACATGTCACATGAGATATGTCAACGCTCGACTACTCTTTGATCATGCACTCTCGTGCAATACGGAAAAAGAACTATTAGTGCAACTACTAAATTCTCATGTTTTTCAGCAATGAAAATAATGTAAGCTGCAGCAAATCTAACACTTTTTAGTCCCTTTCCTTATCTTTACATTGATTTAGATCAGATTTCAGACTGTTAATTAGTGATTTCAAAGCATTGCTTGATCTTAACCACAATTTCTTCCTGCCGTATTTATAATCGTACAAGCTGACTTTGATCATTTCGTGGATGGTGATGATGGAGTTGTTAGAAGATCAGACTGAGCGATCAAAAGCTCAGGTCTCAGTCACAGACAGACAGCTTCCTATCAGATTAGAAGAAGATGGCCACATTGGGTGGGCAGGTCAAAGACTATCACAGGCTTTTATGGTCTATAAAAGCAACAGAAACCCAGCTTAATGAGTGTGCACAAAGGTCATGGGAATGCTCGTTGTTTATATAGACAAACTCACGTTTAAATGCATTAAACCTGTTATTTTTGTCAAAAGCAAGCCAAAAGAATTTAGAAACTTAAGCCATACTTAAAATATATGAATTTCATTGCATTCAATAACATTTCAAGTGGTAACTGCAAACAAATAATGCTAGAACTAACTTTTTTGGTTCTAAAGTCTCTTCTGCTCATCAAGGCTGCACTTATCTGATCAAAAATACAGTATACTGGGAAATATTATTTGAATTTAAAATAACTGTTTTCTATTTTAATATATTTTTTAATGTAATTCATTCCTGTGATGGCAAAGATGAATTTTCGGTATCATTACTCCAGTCTTCAGTCTTTCAGAAATCATTGTAATATGCTGTTCAAGAAACATTTTCTTATTATTATCAATGTTTCACACAGATGTACAGGTAACCACAGATTTAGTTTATCGCATTACCTGTGAACATGATCCAAAAACATTTGACAACCAGAAATTGTCCGAATACTTAGAAATTTGAACAGTGTATCTATTGTTTTATTTTTGTGAAAAGTTTTGCTTTAAAAGTGTGTGCATGTGTGGTCCGTCTTTAAAATAAATGCAACTTTGTATGATATTTTGTTATATATATTGCAAAGAAATCCATACATTATTAAGTGGCTTGTGTTTCCAAATATATTCTCTGACCACTGTATATTTTTCATGACTGTTTGATGCTCATACATTTTAATGAACATGAATTTTGTATGAATTTCACTCCTGTTAACATGCACTCACACATACGTGTACAAAAATGCCTTTTTTTTTACCCAGAGAGCCTCGCGGCAGAATTCCCAGCAAAAGTTAACAGGCAAATTCCAAGTCCAGACTGAATGAAATTCCCATGTCATGTCGTGTTCTCTACTAGTTGTCCAACCATCCCCCCTCCTCCTTTTTCCAGACTCTCTCTCTCTCTCTCTCTCTCTTACACACTTCCAGACCTCCCTCTTTCCCTTTCTTTCATACTCACTGCTCTCCAGAGTTTCATTCTGACTCGTCTGTGTCCGTCAGTTTGGTGAATATTTCTGCCTCCTGCCTTCTCCGTGTCACATTCCAGCTTCTAGGGCACAGCGTCCTCCTGCCATGGGTTATAAAGAGAAGCAAAGCTCTAGTATGCATCTGCACTCGGCGATATGATCACCTTTTGCCTTCAGTGAATTTTTTGAATTGTTTTGAATAGGCAGACTCTCTAACAGACTCTCTAGGAGAGTTTACCTTCCCACTTTTTGCTCCCTTCTTTAAGATCTTTTGGACTTGAATGGATTCTCATTTATACAGAAAGCTCACTTATGCACAGTGGAATACTCAAGTGAAACAGTCTTTTACGGCTTCGGTTCAGATATGTGTGCATGGACAGAATAGGTGAGTTTGACTGGAACTGTATGATGATCGTGTTGTCATTGTGGTTTTGGCAGTTACTAATTAAACAAAATGAAATGTCACACTTATTTAATGCGCATATATATATATATATATATATATTTTTTTTTTCAATTATACTAAAAATGTTTTGCAGTTAATGCTTAACAAGTGAAATGTCAACTAGGTATTGACTATAACTGTAACATGAATATATAAACAGATCACAATGAGGTCATAAATGTATGCATTCTCAACAAAATTCAATGCTTTTGTCTGCATTTCCCCTGTCTACAGCCATATATACAGATATGATATAAATCAATTTTTCTGCTGAATTAATATACTCTGCTAAAGCTATGAATTATGAAGGCTTCCATAATGTGGTTCAGAGCTCACTATACCATCATTTAAGGAAGACATAATAACACGACACACCAATGCAATTGAAATGACTATGCAACTAGTCTATCCAACAAAAAAAAAAAAAGGATCACCTTTGCTCTCTCTGTTAAATAAAAGCTGTTGAATGACTCTCAGGGGTTCTGGACTCTGTTTGAACAACAGCACGCTCACAGGATTTCCTTTAACACTTCACATTAGATGGATGTCTTTCCCTGTTCAGGAGGGCCAAACAGGGTCAACATCATCACTCAAGCACAACCAGACACCCACTGAGGACTGAAACAAAACCTAAATGTTGATTATGGCTGTTTGACACTTTGTAGAATTACTTATGCAAGTTTAAGATTAACAGTAAGATTCAGTTTGTTACCATTAGTTAATGCATTAGGTATCATGAATTACATTAAGCAACATTTTTTTACATCACTTATTAATCTAGGTTAATGTACAAATAAAATATTCATTTGTAATTCAAGACTGTTCATAATATATTAATCAATGTTAATTTACACAGCTTAAAATGTTAAAAATGAATTAGAATATGTAAAAATGAATAAATACTGTAAAGGTATTGCAATTTCATGTTAGCTAATGCAGTAACTAAAGTTCACTAGTAATGCACAGATACTAAATTTCTTTAGCCGATAGCTGATTATTTAGAATGATATTTGCCGATACCGATAATGCTGTAAACTATACAGGGAACCCCTCATTTGGTACATTACTATAGTATTAGAGGTTACAATTAACAACAAAGCTATTATTTTCAACTGCTATTTATTTACAGATATTATAATTACAACTAAAAACATAATTGATTGTATGCAACTCAGTTGCACATAAGGTAGTTTTCATAAATACTTCATGACAAATTTATTCAAGCAATTAACAGTAAATAATCTCCTCTTTCGTGTTTTTTATAGCTATGTGAACACTTGCTAACTTTCCTGAGGTAAATGCAACGTTAAGTGACACTTGGTTCACAAGCTGTTTTACTGACGTCTTTCCACGATTGAAACACTAATTAAGTGATTACCTGAGACATGATACATGTCAGTAAGTTTTACTGTATCTTTAAACATACCTTTTGATGTTCATGGATGTTTTTTCGTGCTACAACTATAAGCTAAATATTGGAAGCGCTCTGAACTGAAGCGCTACAGCGATCTGTCACATTTAAGAGTGTCAAAATGGCATTTATTGTTTGAATTTCATGATAAAATTGATATAATTTGAAAGCCGAGACTTTGTTTCTTATCATAAGTAACAAAGCACAAAGGTCTTTGTGATTATTGGATGGGAGACAAATAAGGTTTAGTGTAGGGAAAAACTGCAGACCTGGCAATCCTGGCTTGAACTACGGGTGATCAGGTCAAGTAAAGCCTGCTTTAACGTAGCTATTTTTGAACCGTTAGTGTGTTATTGTCAGACAGTACGAGTTGCAGTCTGACACATTTTTCTGCCCCCTTTTGATTGACAGGATATCGTCGACCCTGATCATCGGCTGTTTTTAAATAATCGGCCAGTGGCCGATAGTGAAAATAATTGCTTTTATTGACCGATTATTGGCCGATACATCGGTGCATTTCTAAAGTGAACATACTGAACCTAACTGTAAAGTGTTGACACTTTGTTTGCTCAATATGTAAACGGGCCCAGATACCTCAATCAGGTTGCTTAGCATTATATTCTCATCTAATGGCATCACTAACAGGAGTTTCTCTGTGTTGGCCTCTTGAGTCAGTCTTATTTTATATGTCCACCCTCAAAAATACACAAAGACCTCAATGTCTAGACCATAATTGAACTATTAGCTAATAGCTACCTAGCCAATTGTTAGAGTGTGATATCCTTGTGGCCATAAACCTCATGACTTGAAACAATACTTTCACTCACCTTTAGAGTCTGTCTCACTCTTAGAGCCTGCTGTCGCCTGCTTTGGTTCTCGAGGGTCTCTAATAGAAGGACCAGATGTTGGCAGGACTTCCTGCAACTCTAGTGGTCTCAGACAGCTGCTTTGTGTCAGCTCCTGTCTTGGTTCCCGCTCCTAAAGCAGTAACGGTGGGGCCGGTGGCCCTGAACACACACTGGGCGGCATTGTTCAGTGAGACAGGCTGGACACACAGGATACAAACAGGTCTAAGTTGAAGCAAGTGTAGTGGCCAGAGACTTCAGACTGAATAGTCATGTTGTTTCAAACCTGAATGACTTTCTTTCTCCTGTGGAAACACAAAAGGAGATATTTAGAAGAATGTTCTTGTTGCTCTTTTTCATTCATTGAAAGCATAACTGTCAAGATCCATAAAAGGACAAAAAGAATTACTATAAAAATATTTAATTCTCACATACTTGAAAAGTAGTTTGTGTCCCATTGAATAACATTTTATCATCAGCATTTGTATTTACATATTTCGTGAAATCTTTTATGAAGTCTGCTGTTGTTCATTATGCTTCATATTTCATCTTTGTTTGTTTTTATCCTCCAGTTGTTCTCCAAACTTAATTGAATCTTTTCCCTGTTGGTTTGGCTGGTTGAAGTCACTATTCACTATTATAATGTAATTCCACAAAGTGGAAAAAAGCTTTCTGTCAGTATGAATCAGGCTCAAAAATACACAGGACCCTGGCAGGGAGCATGTGGTATTTTATGAGCCCCTGTGCCATTATACTCAGGGCTTTGCCTATGTTTTGTATGAGATATGCGCTTTGTGCAGCGCTACGGCCAGCCTATCACATGCTTTGCATGATTCAGCATATATCAGCACTGCCAATGGGGTGCAGTTAAGCAATTAAAAAGAGAACAAGAAGAAGTGGCTATGGTTAAAAAGAAAAATGCAAGGAAACAATCTAAAAACAATGGGCCGTTGTGTTGTCTGTTTTAGGGTTTACGTCATTTTAAAACAAGCCTGCTACAAAACTGCAGTATTTATTTGCCATTTTCAAATTTAAAGTTGTACTCCATGGAAACAAGGGGCCATTCACACAGAACTCGTTTTTGAATTATGTAAACATTAACTTTTTTTTTTCTTTTTCAATTCTACCGCCCTGCATCTTTTTTAAATTAAAAAATGTGTTTTGTGTTAAATAGGCCGTAATTGCATGGGCTTGACATTAACTTTTTTCTGCACCAGCCACTGTGGCTAGTGGTTTTCCAAAGTTACTAGTCACTCAACATTTACACTGGCCACAATTTTGACATTGATACCATGGGGAAAAAAACTGCCATATAGATATTTTTATAATATTATCTCATAATTTGGCAGCAGGTATATTAGGCTGCTGTTATGGATCCATTTTACTGTTACACATGCATTTTCTTTCTCCACTGTTTACATTCACGTTTATGCGAATACTTCCAAAGACCGATTTTTTGACATTATTTTGTGTTTATTTGTTTAAGTGCAATAAGTAGTGAAAAGAACTCAATTTAGTACCAAGCCGGCTTTATGTGTGTGCACTTTGGGTGTGAGCACAAAATCTGAGGGAATGAGTACATTTATGCGCAATACACACAATCACATGCTGAAATTCAAGCCCTGTAACACCAACAATATTCATCCAGAGCAAATTAAGTGAGTGAGTGAGGGGAGGAGGGTTTGCGTGTGAATTCGCTGTCGGAGAGATGAGAGAGAGAAAGCGCAGCTGGTATCGTGTATCTATACTATTTCTGTATCGATTTGTATTGAAAAATCTATATTTTTGACAACACTTCATTGCACTTAGTTTATTATTTCAGATTTTTAAAAGAATTGAAAAATGTATATAAAATTCAACCCACCAAAGTGGCTAGTAGGAGTGACTGCATTACACACCACTGCTGAAATCCACCCGCATTTGGCAGGTGTTAATGTCAACCGCTGATACAGTATATTTGTTCCTTTTTGAGATACTTGTTTACTAAATTCTAAATTATTTACTCATCCTCAAGCCGTTTACTTAAAACATGCTTTTGCATGCTTGAGTCTCGTGTCATATTTAGAATGCAGAGTCATGTTAAAGGGATAGTTCACCCAAAAATGAAAATTTGATGTTTATCTGCTTACCCCCAGTGCATCCAAGATGTAGTTGAATTTGTTTCTTTAGTAGAACACAAATGATGATTTTTAACTCCAACCGTTGCGGTTTGTCAGTCGTATAATGTTAGTGGATGGGAACTTCTACTATAAGAGTAAATAAAACTTGCATAGACAATTAAACCCTGCGACTCGTGACGACACGAAACGATCGGTTTGTGTGAGAAACCGAACAGTATTTATATAATTTTTTTACTTCTAATACACCACTATGTCCAACTGCGTTCAGCACTCGGTTAGTGAGGTCTGATCGCTCTCTGACAGCGGTAGTGATGTCTCGCGCTTATATTTCAATGAGTGCTAGACATCACTGTCATTGTCAGAGCGCGATCAGACCTCACTAAGCGAGTGCTTAGTGAGGTCATAGTGGTGTATTAAAGGTTAAAATTGTATAAATAATGTTCGGTTTCTCACACAAACTGATCGTTTCGTGTCTTAGGACATCAATGTGTCATCACAAGCCGCAGGGTTTAATTTGGACTTGTCTATGCAAGTTTTATTTACTCTTATAGTATAAGTTCCCATCCACTAGCATTATCTGACTGACAGACGGCAACGGTTGGAGTTAAAAATCATCATTTGTGTTCTAGTGAAGAAACAAAGTCACCTACATCTTGGATGCACTGGGGGTAAGCAGATAAACATCACATTTTCATTTTTAGGTGAACTATCCCTTCAAAAGAGGTTGCCATACTGTCTGAGATGCAGCTTTCTAGGTGCGTGCTTCAGATGTTTAAACTTCCCACTCAGTAAAAAACTAAGTTCCCTTTTGCCTCTTCTTGCGCTTGAATATTTAAATAGGCAATTCTTAAACTTTCGTGACGATGCAGCACTGGCCAATCAACAGCCCAGAGCGTCGTTCATTTTTGTTCACGTTCTCTAAACATTGCCAATTGTTAGAATTCATAAAAATGTTACCGGCCAGCTGGCGATTTTTCATATATTTGGTGCTTGGTGAGTGTTAAGTTTAGGCCCTGGTTACATACATCATTCAAAATGTCTCTGTGTGTTCCATGGAAGGAAGAAATGTATACAGGTTTGGAATGACATAAGTGTGAGTAAATAATGAAAGAATTATCATTTTTGAATGAACTATCCCTTGAAACCATAATATGCCTTTCATGAGCTTGTGTGGTGAACAAGTTCAGCATAATAAGACCCAAAATACTTTTAACAGTTCTGTGGCAGCCAGAAAGTCTAATCTGCATTAGAAGCTTCTGCTCAAGCTTGATCTCACATAAATATGGTAATACTTAGCATCTGTCTACACAGACAGTTATACTGATGCTTTGTAAGACAGAAATAAAATTGAAAATGAAATAAATTATCAAGTGTTCTTCAAAATAGTCAAATGGGCCTCTCAGGTACCTGATCAAAGACGATACCGTGTACCATGTGCGTTATGAATTGCACGAGGCCTGGCTGAATGTTTGTTTGTTTATCCTGTGGGGTCTGCGCTGAATGTGTGTGCATGCGCTTCCATGTGTGTTAGCGTGATCTGTCAGTAAGAGCATAATCAGGCCTCCGGCTTGCTTACGTGGTAAAGCTAGGTCTTTTCTCAGAGACACCTAACCTTTGTGAAGGACGGTGGAATAGCTCAACCTTTAATACTTCAGTGGGAGTATTAATCCTTTATTAAGGCAAGCATCACTATTACTCTTTTTAAATTCATATGGAGCACAATATGGCTCAAGAGCCTTTGGATTTACATTTCTGCCTGAACTACAGCTATACAAAAATAATTAGCCATAACCCCCAAATTTAAAGAATAGGATTCAACTGTGAAAGCCGTGCCAGTCACTTACACTCGGAAAAAAATAAAAGGTTCTTTATTGGCATTGATGGTTCCATGAGCCTTTAAAGGATTAGTTCACTTTAAAATGAAGCTTTACTCACCCTCAAGCCATCCTAGGTGTATATGACTTTCTTCTTTCTGATGAACACAATCAGAGTTATATTAATAAATATCCTGACGCATCCCAGCTTTATAATGGCCGTGATTGGGAAACAACGAGTATGAAGCTCAAGAAAGTGCATCCATCCATCATAAATGTACTCCACACGGCTCTGGGGGGTTAATAAAGGCCTTCCTTCTGAAGCGAAGAAAAATATACATATTTAAAGTTATAAAGTTAAATATCTAGCTTATGCCAGACTGCCTTCTGTATTCAATTTAAGAAGAAAGCATCCTAATCCTTTAACATCCATGGAACATTTCCATTGCACAAAATGTTCTTAATAGTGCGAAAATAAAATTATTAAAAATTATTTAATTTGATTGTTCTTCACACAAAGAAAAAAAAAATGGTTCTTTTCACTATGAAAACCCTTTTTGGCATCTTTATTTTTAATCTACACTCTAAAAATCACCTTTTTTGAGCACTTTAGTCCCAAGGGATGTCAATGTTTGGCTCTGTGTACACTCTAAAAAATGCTGGATTGTTTCAACCCATGTTTGGGTCAAATATGGACAAACCCAAAAAATTGAATTTAGAAATGTAAACCACAGTTGGGTTTGTCCATATTTGACCCAAACATAGGTTGAAACAACCCACCATTTTATAGAGTGTACACAGAGCCAAAAATTGACATCCCTTGGGACATAGTTCTCCATTAAAGTGCTCAAAAAAATCTACTAAAAAATTCTCTGTAGCACTTTATTTTACAGTCCTGTTCCGCATGTACATTCTATGTATTTATAGCAATTACAACTGGGTTATAACTGGGTACTAACCCTAAACCTTAACCCATGTAGTTACCTTATATTACCAGTACTTTCTTGGGTAACTACACTGTAAGCACACATACTGTAAAACAAAGTGTAACCAAATTATCTTCAGCTGATTCTCTTCATTCTGTTTCCAAGAAGCCAGCCCTAAATGAACTCATCATGTTTTTCTTGCTGTTACAGCAAAAACCAGCAGCATGTGAAACGGTTCTCCTAAGCATCCAAGGCAGTCTCTTTTCTCTCACAGTGGTTAAGGGGTCAAAGAAACTAGTGCTAAATCAGTGCAAAAGGGCAACATCCTTCAACAGCCCTCTGTTTTTCATCTAAGTAAATCTCTCATCATGACAATAAACAGTTAAATGTGGCGTTATAATAACATTTCTGAAAATAAAACTGCTATAGTGATGTTAAATAATAGTAGTCTCTTGTCTTGTTGAGGCAGCTGAGGTATGGAAAAGCTTTAGTTTCCCATCTGTGTGGGGTTAAGTACATTTAGGTCCTCAAGCTCCACTGTTCTGCTTCACTGAGCTAACAGAGGCCGAGTTGGAGAGAGCCGAGACTGGCCCTGCATTCTGAAACCTAATATTAGAGAAGAAGAAGAAAAAAAAAAGAAGGCAGAGAGGAAGTGTAGCATTAAGGTTGGCAAATGAATCTGCCCAAAGTCATGTTTTGTGATTATAATGAGGGTGAAGCGGTGTGGTGCAGGCAAATGAGAGTGAAATAAATCATGGCTGTATTTAGGATCTCAGGCTCTAACATGAAATGCGCAACGATACAGATTTAATACTGTTTTGTGTTCTGGTGTTTTTCAGTTCAGTTTTTCAAAATAAAATCAGTGAAATTGAAATTGGAGTTTAGTTAAATGTAGTCTGAGGGTTTTTTACTTTGGACATGCTGGTGTACTCCTAAAAAAAGTTGACAAATGCTTTTGTATACACATTTAAAATTTACACTTTTTTTTTTCTTCAACAAAAATGGACCAAAACTACACTTTTTTCCTTCTAATTTATGCTTGAATGACAATAGTTGTGTCCCAAATGATGCACTATACACTACACACTTATACACTCAACCATGTAGTGTATGAGGTTTATAAGGTTATTTTGTCATTCAACATTGGCATGTGTTAGTCCCTCCCTCTCCACTACATAATTAAAGCTGCGACAGTTGAGTGCATGAAGTGTCCAACATTCCACAGTTAGTTTTTTCGATTAATTAAGTGCATCATCCGGGAGTTTAAAAGTTCACTTTTTGGGATTTTCAGAGTGAACGCACTACTTGCACTATTTATACTACAAAACGGAATTGGAAAGCCCGAATTTAATTATTTTCTAAACTATTAGGCAAAAATATTAAAGGGTTAGATCACCCAAAAATGAAAATTCTGTCATTAATTACTCACCCTCATGTCGGTCCACGGAGGGGAAGCACGGAGGGGAGGGGAGGAGGAGGAGGAGGGAGGTTCTAGCTAGCTAGCCTTTGTTTTGTTTGACAACACTTCGAACGTCAACAGGAAGTTACTCAACCCAGGATCACTTAGAGCACCTTTATTGTTACGAAGCGACAAGAATACTTTTTGTGCACCAAAAATACAACAAAATAACGACTTTATTCAACAGTATCTAGTGAGGGGCGATTTCAAAACACTGCTTCATGAAGCTTTACAAATCTTTTGTTTCGAATCAGTGTTTCAGAGCGTGTATCAAACTGTCAACGTCACGTGAACCATTGAAATTGCGAAACATTTCGAAACACTATGACGTAACAAAGCCTTGTTTAGTGAAATCACGTGACTTTGGCAGTTTGATACACGCTCCGAACCAATGATTAAGGCTGAACCACTGTAGTCACATGAGCGACATGAGAGAAATTAATGACAGAATTTTCATTTTTGAGTGAACTAACCCTTTAATTATTATTTTAAATTTTACAGTTCATATATATATATATATACACACACACACATTATATATATTATATCATTAATATATACCATTCATAATTTGCAATAAAGTTAAATGTCAATTTTTCCGGTCAAAAATTGATTAGTCAATAAAAATTGCAATAGAACATGACGTCAATTTGTTCTTTGTGTAGAAGCTAGACACCATAGAGCTTAGTTACTGAAAAATGTTAAAAGCTTCTCATTCTGTTCTTTGTTAATGACAGTGTTTCTGTAAATGTGCACTGAGTCAAGTCTATAAACCGTACAAGCTCATGTTGGATTAAGTGAAATGAATTATTAGACGAAGTTAAATGTGTGTGTGGGATTATGTGATCAGACATAGACATCTTGAGCATTTATATATGCCGTCTCTCCTAATCTTCCTTTATGAGGTGTGAGGAGATTGAGTGGTTTGTGGTAACAACCAACTCTGGATGGGATAAAAATTGCATGATACAAAAAACAGTCATTAGTGGTGGGAATTCAGTGTGCTTTACGTCTGATCAAATGCTCACACACTCCTTTAACCCTGCTATATAATAAAACCCCTCAAGTTGAGGGATTCCTTTGTTTTATACTCTCTGTATTGTCATGTGCTTTCTTTATCTTTCTCAGAATGTTCTCTGACCAGAATTCCATTTTGCCATTCCTTCTGATCAGAAACAGCTGCAGGAAAACTGTGTGTAGTCCTCTATTTTTAAAACATTTCCTCTAAAAATAGAAATCTGAAACTCCCCAACTGAATCTTTTCTGTGATGAATAGTTTAATCTCTGTCTCCTATGAAAACAATGAAGTCTGAATAATTCCCTCTGCTCTTTCATTTCTCCGCTGAATCTCATGAGTTCACGATAAACTGACCCCTGTGAGGAGACATATTTTCATAAGGCCACTTGCAGTATGAGGCTTCCTTTGATATTTAGCCACTTAAATGGCTTTGTGCTTGTATCCCAATCCACTGACGAAAAGTTTATGTAATGTTTTTTTTTTTTTTTTTTCACAAGATGTGGCCCGTTATGTTTATTTTGGCGCTGGGAAGAAATGTTCATAAGAAAGGGAGGCAGTTAATTTCTTTTAGCAGTCAACATTTATCACAGGGCTAAGCAGTTTTTGTAAACAATCAATGATCTTATAGTAATCTTTATCTGTATTTTTTTTTTTTTTTTTTTTACATTTTGAACATATTTTCTAAGTCAGTGGGGTTGAATGTTGTTTCGGACCTACTGACTATCATTGTGTGGATAAAAAAAGGAAAGATTCTATTAAAAAAAATCTTCAGAGGAAGAAAAAAAATTATTCAGGTTTGCAATGACATGAAAGTGGATAAATGATGACAGTTTTATTTTTTTGGGTGAACTTAAAAAAAAAAAAAGTTGCAAAATGCACCTGTTTGTTTGTTCTTGAGGAACTTACACGGATGGCACAGAAAAATGCCTGACCAGCTAAACGTGACCTTCTTGGTCAACAATGCTGTGCAGCAGGCTGTTGTGGGATGCTTGTGGGAGGTCTAGCTGACTTTGACTCATTTAACCCTGGCTGTGACTACTAATGATGGCAGATGTCCACCCATTATTGACTCAACTTAAATATTGTGTTATAGTTGAGAAACAGGTGCTTGAGTTCCTGTTAAAAAGATAAAAGCCTGGAAACATAATATAAGTTGGTTATTTGTGACTATGCAACAGGAGAACTGCCGTACTGCTTAACTTATTCAACGAGGAACAACATAATTTTAGAGTTACTCGTTTGCTTGACTTCTATTTGTGAAGTCAAATGAAAGGGTATTGCTCATGCCAGCTTTGAAGCTCAGGTTTGGGCTTAGTTTGGCTGGGTGTCTGATTAAAGCCAGGCTCCGTTGGTCCAGACCTTCAAATACTACAGGCTGCTGGCTTCAATAAAGTCCTGCCAAAAATGAGCTGGCGCTTTCCTTTCTTGATTGCGGCACATAACGGTGGTTCCATTTGGAGGACAATGCTGAAAATGCTCTCAAAGTATTTGTAATAGACAGTTCCAGGGAACATAGTAAGTGTAATACATTCAAGAACGTTATGGGCCCAATGAAAAATTGGTTTTCTGATTAATGTATTTAGGCATTACAACAACACATTTCATAATGTGCAGTTCCTGCATTTTCCTTAGTAGGCTAATGTATTTCATTTTTATTATAGCATGAGGAATTACATCTCACATTATTTAGTCTATTTTCATAAAATGATATGCTGTGTAAACTTTTTAATTGAATTTTGAAGGGTGTTATATACATGTTTACACTTTGTTTTCATTTTTAAACCTGTCACAGGATAAACTAATTTCAGTCATAACTTATTTAATTTAATAATATTTATTATTATTATTAATAAATTTAATACTTTTTGACAATGTGTAGATAAATGTTGTGCACTCTAAAAAGTAATTCAGTGGACCTGTTACCACAACTTAAATAAATTCATGGTTGCAAGTTAAAACATCTAATTTGTTGATTTAATTAAACCTTTTAAGTTGCAAACATTACTTTGTTGAGTTCTGTATAACTTAATATTGTGTGTAATTTAAACTCAAATTTCAGCATTTTTTTGTTGTAAAAATTAAGTTGTAGTAACTTAATGAAATTGTCTTGATAACTTTGGAAATTAGGCAGTGGATTTCTAGATCCCTGCATGCTTTTCATAGGACTGGATAAGGGGAATAAATGTTGTAATTAAGAGTTATTTTATGTGGGGTTTTTTTTTTAGAGTTAATAAAGACATGTTAGTGTTTAATTCTTTTAAGTTTGACATTTAAAAGTGTTTATGTACCATTACCATTGTGCTGAAGAGTAGATACATGAAGGTAAACACTACATTGACTCTATAAGCAAAGTCAAGTCAAGTCAAGTCAAATTTATTTATATAGCGCTTTTACAATTGGTAATTGTTTCAAAGCAGCTTTACATAGAAGCACAGAAAAAAAGGGAAGTGGTTAAAAATAAGCTGTACAAACAAGCGTGGTAATATGTAACATATACAAGATGGTGCTACATTAAGCCAATGTCGGCTGACTCCCAGCAAAGCAAAGACTGTGCTAATGCCACTGATGAGTAATATCTTACTTGCTCATTAAATATACATGCTAAATAAATTACATTTAGCATGTGCTATGATAGCTGCTGTGTATTTTAACTAAAACAGATATGAATAATTGGTTCCATTCCTACAACTCAAGTAGTTGGAGCAACTTAATTTTTTTTGAGTAATCAACTTAAAAATTAGTTCATGCTACAAATTATTAAAGGGACATATTACGCCACTTTTCACAAGATGCATTATAAGTCCCCAGAATGTGTCTGAAGTTTCAGCTCAAAATACCCCACAGATCATTTATTATAGCTTGTCAAATTTGCCCCTATTTGGGTGTGAGCAAAAACACGCCGTTTTTGTGTGTCCCTTTAAATGCAAATGAGCTGCTGCTCCCAGCCCCCTTTCCAGAAGAGGGCGGAGCTTTAACAGCTTGCGCTTCGGTTGCTCAACAACAACAAAGCTGGAGAATCTCACGCAGCCAAAATGTCAGTAACGGTGTTCAGCCTTACATTGTTCAAACCGGAGTCGACACTGATGGAGAGACTCAGGAAGAAGTTATGAATGCAACTGGACATTTCTGAATGGTTAGTGGATACATTCATGCAGCTGTTGTAGTTACTAGCATGTACCGTTAATCTTTTGTGCAAATCCTGCGTTGAACTGATCCTCATATGTGAAGCAGTCCAGCATATTTATTATTTGCGCAAATAAATAACACTTTGCTGACTTTCTTCTGCACATTTCCTTCATAAATGAAATTCAACTACGGTGGCTCAGATGCCGAGAGTCTTTGAAGACTCTTATGTTCCTTGGTACATCCAACAACAGAACATTTAAGGGATATTTTTTGGCTCAGACATTGTATATCTCCAGCAGCTGCAATGAGGAAACAGAAATGGCGGACTTCTGCGGCTCAACCGAGGCGTTATCCACACTAATAGGCACAGCCATGACTGGTGCTAATCTGGAACTGCTTGTTTGGAGAGACTGAAGAGAGATTGATGATTTATGGGGATTATAAAAAAGGAGTGGGTGGGCTGTGTTAAAACACCATATGAAAGTGAATTCTGGTCCCCTTTTAAGTTCATCTAACTCAATGTAGCTTGTTGGTTGAATGTAATTTCATTAGAGGTTGTCATAACTCAAAAAAATTTATGCAACTTGTTGCGCTATTTCTTGGTTTTGTTTTTTTGTTGTTGTTGTTGTTGAGCCAATACATTATTTTTTAGAGTGTGTACACTTGAAAAAAAAAAATACACAACTGCAATCATTAAATTAAGCTGATGTAAAGTTTTAAGATTAAATTACAAGCCTATCTTAACGTTGTATTGATATTGGAAGAAGCTAAGCAATTTAGATCTATTTTAATATGATGACCGGTTACGACCCATGAGATTTCTGTGGGAAAGAAGAACTTGTCCTGCATGGGAAAAGTCAAGTGAAGTTTCCAAAAACATGAAACATTATATACCACAAGAACAACAATTTAGTCATATACTCTTTTTATCCAACCATAAAAATAGTCTGAAACACAAATTGGAGAACAGATAATGATTTTCAAACTGTTACATGTGCAAAATTAGAAAGGTATGATCACTGACAAGTTATTTACCACCTATACTGTATGTCATCTCACATCACATCCTGACATGAGCATTGTTTCATACTTAAAAGTTCATGTCGTAATTCAGTAAGCAATATTTTTTTTTTTTTTACTGTGGCTTTCAAATAGTAAGATCTGGCCTGTCCCAAGCAAACTTCGTACAACTTCTACACAAGTTATTGTTTTTTTTTTTGTTTTTTTTTTTTGGTTTTCCTGTCTAGTTAGGGAGGGTTTTGGTCCTGACTAATCACTGTGGTTGAATGGAGGAGTGTGTGTACCGGAAAAGTGATACCGTGTGATGTATGGTCTCTGACACACACAAAAAACAGTTTGGGAAAAGAGCGTTTTTCCACTGAAGGTCTTATCGTAACACTGAGGGGGCTGCTCTGTTATATAGATCATTATGACTCATACAGTAGCCCTTCATTTTTTTCTTTTGCTTTGTCCATCAGTTTTGAAGAGCCAAAGGGAGGATGCTGACGTTTCTTTCTCATTTTGTCTTGCTTTTGTTCTCTTTTCTTTGCAGTGTGACCTTATAGCTTTCGCACAGATGGACCACTACTGTATGTATCGACACACTCCAGGTAAGACTGCAATATTAAACTTTTTGCGCTATCCTGTTTTAAACAGGTCAGCCGTAAACCAATAACATGATCAGCAGATCAAGTAAGACTGGAGCATCAGAGTATTAATAACAGTAATTAATTTGTGTTGCTGTAATTTTAGCGAAAGTACAAGCAACACAGACCGTGGCACTTTGTCAAAAATGGTTATGTGATTGTCTTGCATGGAGGCTTCACATTGTGTTTGACTATTTACACCTGAAAATACTGTTTAAACATCCAAATTATGGTGCAGAGCCTGGGAGAGATTCATAATTATAAGATAGTAATGAGGGTGAATGAAGAGCCTCACAGAAGGACAGACCCAACAGTTAAATTAGTGCTGGGTTTTTTTTAGGTACTTTTCATGTAAATGGTACAAAACAGGGCTTTAAAAATGTACAGTTAAAAGTTAGATTCCCAGGAAGTTTTATATAACCTTCTTTATTCATTTAATTGTATTTTATCAAGACATTATTACTGAATTCTGAATTTTGTCTAAAACAGATTTTTGTGTTTTTGTAATTTTCTACCAATACATTTTAACTAAACATTACATTAAATTAGAGACAATTAAAATTAGAAAATTAATATTTATGTAGTATATGTACACTACCATATATACACTACCATATATTTTTTTAATTTGAAATTAGGGATTTCAAATGATTAATCATGATTAATCGCATACAAAATAAAAGTTGGAGTTTGCCTAATATATATATAATTTATATTATATATATAAATACATTTTTTGCACATAACATATTTCTCTTAAATATATACATTAATTTGTGTGTATTTATATATACATATTATTTAAACACATTACTCACACATATACTATGCAAATTCATTTTTATTTTGTATGCGATTAATCGTTTGACAGCCCTATTTGAAATAAATTATTACTTTTATTCAGAAAGGACGCATTAAATTGATCAAAAGTGACAGTGAAGACATTTACAGTGTTTATATTTGAAAGAAATGCTGTTCTTTGGAACTTTCTATTCATCAAAGAATAATGAAAACAATGTATTACGGTTTCCACAAAAATATTAAGGAGCACAACCATTTTCAACATTCGTTATAATAAGAAATGTTTCTAAAAATCTGCATATTAGAATGATTTCTGAAGGATCATGTGACACTGAAGACTTGAGTAATGATCACAGGAATAAATGACTCTTTAAAATATATTAAAATAGAAAACAGTTATTTTAAAATGTGAAAATATTTCATAATATTACTGTTTTTACTGTATTTTTGCATAAGAGAGACTTCTTTCAAAAACATACATAATTCTTACTGAACTCAAACTTTTTAATATCACCACATTCAGTAAAAATGATGAAACTGTTGTAATGTAAAGGCCTGTTCACACCAAAAACGATAACTATAACATTAACTATATTAGTGTCCACACCAATGCACAATATCGTTCTGTTTATTCCAAGCGTGAGCTACATTTATGTCGCCACTTTAAATGCTCAAGCTCTTTAAAGCAAAATCTGCAGGGGTGCGTTTTAAAAAGCGAACTATGGTCGCAAGTTCTGTCGTTATCATTAGAGTTCAATGGGACTTATGACCATAGTTGACTAAGGATGAAACGCACCCCAGGTCGGATTCTTCAAGCATCTTGGAGACATGGCCACAGTTCTCCTGGATTTAGTTTGTCTCAGTTTCATCTGTTTCTTCATGTAATCACAGACGGATTTGATGATGGTGAGATCAGATCACTGTGTGGAGCACCGGCTGTTGTCAGACTCCTTGTGTATTCAAAAATCTCACTGGATTATTACAATTAATGGCAAAATGAACGTTTGGAAATGTAAACTGATATTTCCTACTGACACACTACAGAAAAAGATATAAATAACTGGCTTAAAACCTTTTTTGGGGGTGAAAATACTGATACACACACACACACACACATACATATGTATACATGCACCTATTTCTGTGTAAAGTGCCAACAGTCCAATTCCTCATTTACCCTAAAAGAGTAGCCTGTCTTCCTCTAAGTGAGACAGACTGAGACTCTACATTCCTTTACACCCACGTGAATGACTGGCTCTGAGTGCCGTCTACCTTCAGCCCAGACTACTACTGAAAAACATTTTACTAACCCAAGCTTTCTGCCCAACCATCTTGCCACTCTGATTCTGTGTTGTTTGTGTTTCATTACAATTTATTTCTTCTTTTTGGGATGAAAGACAAAAACCAGCCAATATGTCCTGGCAATTTGGCAATAATTTACGGGTTAAATTTCCCCAATGCCTAGAAGTGGTTTTACGAGGACGAGAGAGAATGAGGGAATGTCAGGAGTAGGATGGCATTCTATAAATAATTCTTTCTTTGTGAAAGGTTATAATTTCTATTATGATTGTCTCCAATGCAGTCATCAATCACCTTGTCAGTGAATAATAATGCATATGTTGGATCAGAATGTCTTTTTTGTCTGATCTTGTGTGACAGTTTGATGAGGAGATATTAAATTTTAGGTTGTTACGATGTCTGTGGTTGCACAGTAAGATATAGCATGATTCTGCTGTTCGGAAATTTCCAGCCTGTCTGTAAAAATAGTTTTCTCTGCACATGAGGTTATGGTACAGCTTAAATGTAGGGAGAAATCCCAATATAATTACACTCTTTAAAACAACATCATTATAAGCTATGGTTCAGCGCTTCCCTTTATAGAGATTTTAAAAAATGAAGGTGGGTTCAGACTGGTTTTAACTTGCGGTCTCTCTCTCTCTTTCTTTTTCTTTCTTTCAGTACCACACAATAAGTGATCCATAGAGCGTCCGTGGATGAAATGGTTACAAGTTCCCTCAATGAAAGGCAAGCCACTACTGATGAGATGGCTTTAGTAAGCAATGCACTGGCTGCTTACTCCTTCATAGCAGGTAAAAACAAGTTTGATACACTACTACCAGATGCGGCCTTTGCTATGCTATTACCTTGCAACAGAAGGGGCCTTCACTCGAAAAAGAGCCCCGCTTTGCCCCCCGCCATCACGCCACACACACAAACCAGGGCCGGAAATTAACAGGGGTTTGGTGCCTGAACTGAAATTAATACAAATGCTTCCAAAAAACAAAATATGGTGCAAAAAAAAAGTCTCAGTATAAGTTCTTGTTTTTCATATTTATAAGCATTGTGACATGAGCAAAAGTGCCGTTTTCCCAAATATCAGCACATTTGCAAACATAATATTGATTTTATACAACAATTCAATAAACAATAAGTTAATTGGCTATCAGGTGACATACATTTTAGACACAAAATTGTCTGTTTTTCCTTTATTTTGCCAATGAAAATAGTTCCCAACTGTAGAGCCACTGCACGTCTCTGAACAACACAGTGTCAGTTTCGGAATGAATCGTTCTACTGAATGACTCACCGATTCACTCAGTCACTTCTGCTTTGTCCCTGAATGAATTAGCTATTGTTAACAAATCGTTTGACTGAATGATTCAATAACTAACTCATTACAACAATGCTTTGGCGCTACCTACTGGCGGTTTCAGTATTTCATTTTAGCTGAAGGACTGAGGACTGACAAAGATTGAATGCCGTTTATGTTTTCGGTCGTGTATTTAAACAATAGTTCTAGTTAAAGAGATAGAATGTGTTTATAAATAGATAACATTGTAAATATGTAAGGGATAATGTACATCCAGCTGGTTGTTATCTCAGAATAAACCCCGACAGGGTGATCAGGACCCCGACGTGAAGCGGAGGCTACTTGCCACATAAGTAAATAATTAGACACAAAATATTGATCTGTGTAGAAATATTTTATTAGCTCTTTAAATGCAAAGCTTCCGCAGAGAGAGCAGTTGCTAGCGTGGCAAGTTTAAACTAATGTTAGATGGACATTTAAGAGATAATGTACAGTCATACCACTTATTTAACAGCATTTCGCCACATAATTAATTATGGGGATAAGAGATATTGATCTGAGATGAAACTTTTAAAATCGTGCCTGTTTGTCATCTTATAATCCATTATAGTGTACAAAACAATAGTTGCAAAATGGCAGCAGCTGCGTTTGTATGAAACAAGAGAGAGCAAGTTCACGATACTGGATGACATAATTAAATAACTGTACACAAAATATTGATTGTTTTATTGATGAGTTTTAATATTTTATTAGCTCACCAAATGCAAAACTTTGACTAAGCGTATAGTGCTGCAGACTTCAGTTACCCAAATGAGCCTGTGTTATCCGTTTTCAGCGGTTGTCATCAGGGAATAAGATACTGCCGGATGGTGTGATTGACCTATCAGAATCAAGTATTCCACAGAGCCGTGTAATAAAACAGAGATAAAGTAATTGCAGTCACATTACATGCAATGTTTTTGTCTTTTTTCCTCTGGTGGTGGGGTGGCCTCCAGATGTTTCTTTGAAATGCCTCTGACCAGTACTACCCTAACATCCCCACTACACCCTGTACTAAAACTGGACGATTGATTACATTTTATTTTCAATTACAGTTCTGGTTTCAAACGATTATCATCACAAGTTAATCGTGTGCATAAATGCAATACAGAGTAAATGTGCTGCATTCTTTTTTTACAGTGATGCTCAGCTTTTGTCTTGTGTTATAAAACTACACCTTTTTCCTTTACAGCGGCAAGCTTTTTGTCCCTCCCTAAATGGATTTTTACCCATGTCAAAAATATTTTTATATATTGAATAAATGCTTAGTACAATTGCTTATAATTAATTTTAATTATGCCAAAATAAGTTCAATCAAGGACTGAAGAAGTGCAGTATAACAATTTAAAGTTCTCAAATATTTAACAGAAAAGTTTTTCATTTGCTTTTTTTGTGTACAAACAATAATGCTGTCAAAACGATCTCGTTCACATGGATCCGCAAAAACAACTAAAACTGCTGTATTATGCATGCCAGGCCAGCAGCTGGCGATGTCACTTTGTAAAGAACATAAGTTACTCTAAGTTACTCTAAAAGGGCAATTAATTACTAGCTACTAATTACATCTTCAACCGTGTAATTAGATTACTGTACTAATTACTCTTTCTAAAAGAGTATTGGATTACATATTACTAATTAAAGCTGCTGTCTGCAATTTTTTTGTGTTAAAAATGTACAAAAATTATATAATGAGAATATACAACATGAATCCATATTTCCATACCGTGATTTTGTCTTACCCTGAATCATTATGGTACACTTATAATAAGTGTTTATATTCTGACTATTTCAGACCGGACTGGTAGGACCCGCCACAGAGTATCACAGTAACTGCGTGACTAGCCATAGACATACATGGAGAAAAGTAGCTCCGGCTACAATGTTCTTCCGCAAGAAGCATGCAGTTCTGTTTATTAACCGCTAGAGGCCAAAAATTGTGGACTGCAGCTTTAATTTACAAATCCCATATCAACCTTGAAAAGTTGAACAAAACAAGAAACTGCACTTTTAATTCTTTCAAATAAACAACATACAATTGCATAAATTATTCGTGAATGGACTGAAGTGTGTAAAGGGAGAAAGTTACATTAAAAACATACATTTTGACATTAAATTTTGATGTTAAATCAACTATTTTTATATAGAATTGGGGTATAGTCCATACAGTATTTAATGCAATTACATCAGAAATAACTGTAATTAAATTACAGAAAAAAAGTAAGTTGTACTGAATCTTGCAACATACCTTCAGATGTTCTTTCATGTTTATTCTGTAACTAGTATTAAGGAGGAAGAGATGAACACGTTCACTTGCGCTCCGCGCTCGCGCTGCCGGTTGAACTGAGGCGCCTGTACAGTGATCTGTCACCCCATCAAATCACGTCAAAATGGCATTTTCTGTTTAAACTTAATGATTTCGTGGACAGAATTTGAAGGATGACACTTTGTTTCTTATCGAAAGTAACAAAACGCAGAGCTTATTGCGGTTATTGGTGGTGAATATTGGTTGCAATGTAATGCTTCGGTACACACGTGCACCGTACCGAAAGCCCTGTACCGAAACGGTTCGGTACAAATACGTGTACCGTTACACCCCTAATTAAGAGTAATCCCTTACTTTACTTTTTAAGGGAAAAATAAATACATTACATTATTTAGATTACTTTGTAATTAATTACACCCAACACTGGTAAAGAAACACTACACGCTATAGACTGAACACGTATTACGCATGTGCACGACGTCACTGTTTTCATAAATTTGTGTTTTGTAGTTAACTGTACAAAGAGACAAAAACGTGCACTTTGAAAAATGTTTTCAAAAATTTGCATTTTCAGGCACCCAAAATGCAGTAGTCATGTAAATGGCCAAAACGCATAAAAAAAGTTTTCTGTTTTTAGATGAAATCCAGTCCAATGTTGGAATTACTAAAAAAAAAAAAAAAAAACCCTTACAAATTTCTTGTTACTTTTGTGAAAATGTATCAGATTTGATCATTTATTATTAGGTAAAAAGTTACATTTCACACTTACTACTGAGGGTCTGCAGGAGTCTTCTCCATGATGTCATTTTCTGTTTTTTCCCCACCATGTTTGTTGCTCTATGCTGGGTTGCACCACATGACTGATTTTGGCGGGAAATTGTTTTTTTCAAATGTTGTCTGACATTTTTAATTTTTTCAAATGTTGTTGTTGAGATTACATTTCAACAAAATAAATGTATAAATTAAATTACATTAAGATTATGCATAACATTTTTGAAGAATAATTTAAATAATTTTAAATTACTTTTTCCACTCTATTATCAAGACATTTTTTTTTTACTTCATTCCTTTAAAAATATAAAAATTATTTTTAATTAAGAAATAAACAATAATAGAGGCGTAAACAAAAATTTTTAAATGTATTTTTGACTTTAAAATCGATCCGGACACAATCCGTTACCCCTTAAAGAATGCAAAATTTTCTAACCTCCTGAACTTTTCTGCAGATCACCCGGAACGCGCGGCACTGTATTTTGTGTGTGGAGTGTGCTTGGGACTGGTTCTCACTCTCATCGCGTTAGTGGTGCAGATCTCCTGTCGAACCGACTGCAAAAGGCAAAAACAAGCACCCAGGAAAACAGGAAAGACTGCGGAGAGCACCAGTGACACGAGCGACAGCGATTCGGACTGGGACAATACCTCCGATCTGTCAGCACGCCGCCACCGGCGCTTTGAACGGACGCTCGGTAACGTGTTTACCTCCGCCGAAGAGCTAGAGCGCGCGCAGCGACTGGAGGAACGCGAGCGGATTATACGGGAGATCTGGATGAACGGACAGCCGGACATGCCGGGCACACGCAGCCTGAATCGCTACTATTGAAGTCTTTGTAGATTTAAGGAAATATTGAACAATACAATAGCTATTACTTTTTTGGGGATACAGTAAGGGACTAAGACATGAGCAAAGCCAACACTTTCTGTACAAGACGTCAAGGAACATCTCTTCTAGTGGCATTGGCGCTCGTGTTTTTAAAGGTGCACTCAGTATATTTTTTGTTCATGTTGCTGTGCCGATAGTTAAACTCATAGACATCATAATATGGTTACACTGACCACATGATTACTGACACTTATACTGACACCTAGTGGCGTGATGAAACAGCAACACTTTTAGTTATTGATGACATTGTAGAAACATCCACCACTTGGAGAACACGGTAATTACTCATTTGGAGCAAATTGATCAAATCTACATTCTGCCCAGCTCCAAGTAAAAATAAAACAAAATAACCTTTGACTGTTGACTTCATCTTCATGAGTGCTATTCGTTTCTAAATGAGGAAAATTACTGAGTGCACCTCTAATGAAAACTTGTTTTAATGAAGACTTCACCAATATAAGGTGAATATAAAACAGGTGGAGAAAAACAAAATGCTTGAGCTTTAAATATGCTTGCCTTGAAATACTGTATTTTTAATTAGAAGGAATTTTGTCTGAAATTAGGTTTGGTCACATGGACATTGGTCAATTCAGACACCTAATTTTATTAAGATCTTAACCTTTTTAGTTGGCTGTAATATTTTTTATTTAAGCAAAATGACTATTCTGTTACAAACACTTTTATTATACAAAAGCTTTGTCTTGGAGCTCAGGGTTTTCATGACCTCCGTGAAGGATTTCTTCTCATTTCTGAGATATTTTGTCAACTGACAAAACAAAATGATTGTCTGTGCCTGCATATTCAAAAAAAAAATCACTGTAGATACTTGGAGAACTTGCAGACATCTTACAGAATCTTTTCATTTTTACAGCGTATAGGCCTTTTTCAAGCAAGTATTAATTATGCATGGAAGACAATCACCTCTATTTGTACTATATTTTTCACATAGTATGCATTTTCAACCTGGTGCTATAGTTAAAATCCATCCCGTGCATGAGCACAGTTGAGCAATCCAACTATGGTCCAGAAATGTCAGATATGTCATCAAATATGTCCCTGTCCGTATTTGACCCTTTGGTGTTCAACATATGCAGCATTTAAATGATGTAACAAAGAGGCTCACATGCTTCTACACTGATTTAGTACAAGTGTTTCAAAAATATTTTCATTTCATAGAAATATATGGATTTATTAGAAACTTTATTTGTGGGGAATTTGCATCTGGTTGTCTTTTTTTAACATGGTTGTTTTGAATGTGTAGGAGGAGGAGTTTAATGTGCCAAAAGTTTGTCTGTGGATCCAGTCACTACATCTTTCCATAAAATAAAAAAAAACTTTTTTTCTGAATGTCTCACAAACCCTTACTGAATGTATTAGCGCCCTCTGCTGTCTGATGAGAACAGGTGTTATGACAGAATCCAAAATACATTAGAAAGATTTTTGTTCCCATATTAGGACATATAAATGAGTGGATGGGCAGAAAGAACTGAGAAAGAATATCTAGGCTACCTAATAAGCTTTTATAATCCTAACTGTTTAACGTTAGTTGAATGAACAAAGAAAAAATATAGAAATCTGTTAAATAGCATTTAAAGGGTTAGTTCACCGAAAAATGAAATTCAAAGCTAGCGTTCAGACATAAACACTGAGTGCGTCAACTGTGTAGGAGTCTGACAAGAAATTGTGTCGTTATTTTCGTTGTTTTTTTCGCACAAAAAGTATTCTCGTCACTTCATAACATTAAGGTTAAACCCATAGTTCACCCAAAAATGAAAATAATGTTATTACTCACCCTCATATCGTTCCACACCCGTAAGGCCATTCATCTTCGAAACACAAATTAAGATATTTCTGTTGAAATCCGATGGCTCAGTGAGGCCTGCATAGCCATCAATGACATTTCCTCTCTCAAGATCCATAAAGGTACTAAAAACATATTTAAAACAGTTCATGCGAGTTCATTTGTTCTACCTTAATATTATAAAGCGATGAGAATACTTTGTGTGCGCCAAAAAAAACTAAATAACGAATTTTCAACAATATCACAAAAGTGATGGGCCGATTTCAAAACACTGCTTCGGAGCTTTGCGAATCGAATCAGTGACTCGGATCTCCTATCAAACAGCTAAACTGCTGAAATCACGTGACTTTGGCGCTCCGAGTCACTGATTCGATTCGCAAAGCTCCGAAGCACGTTTTTTTAATGGGTAATTCCCCGAAGCGCTCCATGTCAAACTTTCTCGCTCGTTGTGACAGCTAACCTATGCCTCTGCAACTCCATACAAGCGTCAAAGCCGCCAGAGCAACTTTTCACGGCGAGTGCCGTACGTACGCAATTTCCCTTGAAAACCACCCGTCAGGTCAAAAATATAAACACTTACCATAGTGAATCATGGTGAGACAAAAACATGTTTTGGAAGGATAGATGCATTTTCTATTTGATTACTTTTGGGGGGGACGTTACATAGAGTACCTTTAACAATTTTTCGTTGTAATATTTCGACACACAACTATAAAATGATACATATATAAAACATTTTCTCCACAGCTTAACCAAAATACAATTATTTTAAAATAGAGTGTCTTCCCTTTACACACATGTACCTGATAAAATATAAATATATATATTTTATATATATATATATATATATATATATATATATATATATATATATATATATATATATAAAATACACATGAAACATAAAATTAGACATTAAAAAATATACATAAACCATAAAAATGTATCAAACATTATGGTAAAACAGATGAAAAAAAAAGAGCAGCAAGTAAAATCTGTAACTTAATAGTAATAAATGTAAACCGGTTTTAATTCACTAAGCTTATAACTAAACGTACCAAACTACAGATATATAGATAACCAGCAGCTTATAGTGGTTATAATATGTGCCAATAATAAACAGATAATGTTTACTAGCTTTATCCCAAATAATTCACGTTTTTATGGTATGTCTGTTTTAATATTAAAAATGTACCTGTCTTCGAGCCCCTGCTAATCGAGGACTCGTACTGTGCACTGTTTTGAGGTCTTGTATTGGAGTTGATGTGTAACATGGGTTCCTGTTTAACAGTTGTTTAGCAGTCAAGATCAGTGCAGCTCCATTCATAATGGGACTGATCACAGCCATATTCTCTTTATCTAAGGTAGAATCGCCGGCACTATAAGAGGAGTGGGGTTCTGCACTGAAGTAAACAGTACTACTGCAGTCTGCGGGACAGGTGTCATACACCCCACCCTTCTCTGGAGACTGCTGTCTGACTTCAGCACCAGAAAACCCCTCTTTGTTTTCAGCCGGACAGCTTTCAGATCGTTCACCTGCTTCTACTGATGGCTGGATACAACGGTTCCCGGGTGCATCATCATTCCCAAGGAAGACTGAAAGCCCTCTGTCTCCATATAGGCAGTTGATCTTGTCTGTGTTTCCAGTTTTAAGAGCCAGTTGTATTAACATACGATGATGGTGCCAGTCGCCCTCTAGAGGCTGATCAGAACAGCCTCCTGCATGCTTCACAGGAGCAAAATCGGTCACTGAGAAAGTGCCATGATTGTGTGTGGAGGATTCAAGTGTCGTGTCCTTGCAGTCTCCATCCGTTGTTCTGTCAATAGTTGTCAAGCTCATTTGGAGTCTCAGACTCTGGAGGATCTCAGTGGATTTTGGATGAAGAAATCGGTAGTAAAGAACAACAAAAATGACACCTAGAAAAATAGAGAACAGAGAACATTATAATTGTCAGATTTTTATGTTTGTTATTTTTTTTATTGGAAAAAGTGATTTCTAGGAATGCACAATTGAGATCATATTGCTTATCAGATAGAGTCTTTGTTAAAAGGGACCTATTATGATTTTGGGCTCTACTAGAATAGGTTTTCATGCTTGAATGTTCAAAAAACAAGTATGTAACAGTTAACACGCTGTCATAAATGCAGTGAACTGTCACATGAACAAGTAAATTCATATTTCTATAAATTCTATAAAAAAAGAATAATAAAAATCATATAACACTATATTAAATATTTTTAATTTGATAACGTATTTAGGTATGTCTAAAATTTACCAAAATTTACGACCTTTTTTTTCACACTGTACTTATTTTCGTTCGTTATCGGTTATCGTCGTTCTAAACACTGTTTTTAACCCCGGGTAAAGGAACGTTTCACTCTTGTAATTTAGAAGCGGGGTTAGCACCGCTTTTTACCCGGGGTTATAAAACCCTGCTCCGGAGCAGGGTTAGCACCGCTTTTAGGTGTTAACCCCGCATTGTTTCAGTGTTAGAATGTTAAGACTATGCTTAGCAACGGATAACCAATAGCGTGCCTCATATTCACGTGCTTTAGACAGTCACAGAAACACTGCGAGTGAAGAAGAGACCGTTTCATTCTTACTTTTATAGTCCAAAATGTCCATTCAGTATAAACTCAATACTACAGTTGGCAATAAAGGATGCGCAATGCTAGAGCTTGGTGAACAGGTCACGCGCTGCATTTATCCGATAAATGACACTGACACTGCAAATATGCAAATAAGAACTTTAATGACCCAGGGTTAACTATTTCAAGTGTGAAAGGCCCAAAAAAGTATTAAATTTGAAATTTAAGGTTATTAAAAGTCTTAAAAAAGGGCTTTTCACACTTGAAATAGTTAACCCTGGCTCATTCTAAACCCCGGGTAAATTGAATCCTGGGTTATCTTGCTTCACGTTTCACACTGCTCATAATTTACCCGGGGTTATTGTTTAATCCTGGGTATTCATAAACCGACGTTTCACATTGTACATTCCTAAATCTTGGGTTAACGTTCTAATTTGCATATCTGCGGTGTCAGTGTCATTGATTGGATAACCGCAGCACGCAACCTGTTTAAATAGCTCTAGCATTGCTCATCCTGTATTGCCGACTGTACTCTCGAGTTTATTCTAAATGGACATTTCAGACTTGTGGCATTTTAAACAACTGATTTCAGTTTTTTGTGTTTTCTTTTTAATTTATTTAAACAAAATAGTATAATAATAATGGGAATTTAATGTGAAAAAAATTATCAATATAAGGCATTTTTTAATATCAGTGCATCTCTAATGTTTACCGATAAAGAAGCTGAATAAGACAGCCACAGGAATACTCATGCTGTCCCATGAAGGCTCCCTGAGCGAGTCCGACGCCAGAAGCAGAAGGAACGTGTTCTCCAGCAACATTAACTACAACAGATAGAAACTGTGGATCAATGATCTTTGAAATCAGTAAACAATGATAAAACAAAGATGTTCACAAAGATGTGAGCTATTGTTCATGAGAGAAGATACACTGTCTAAAATGGTTATCAACATAAAAGTGAACACAACCTTTCAGCATTTCACACACTTTCACGACTTGGTCAGGACAGTTTTCCAAAACTATTTTTCACAATATTCTGCTGATTTCCCCATTCACATCTATTACTGACAGAGCAGCAGTGTTTTATTGTTACTAAAATTAATAAATAATTAATTAATAAAAATAGTAACGAAATTAAATAATTGGAAACTGCAAAAGTTTAAGTTGAACCGAAATAAAAAAATAAATTGAAGCTAAATAAATTCAATTAATTAAAAAAAATGACAAAAAAACATAAAATTACTAAAAGCTAAAAGTAAAATCAAAACTGAATATATAACAATAAAAGCTTATTCAAACTATTATTAACCCTCTGGTGCTGTTCGCATGTCGATCAAAAATGACCACATTTTTTAATTTCAATAAAATGTTTGTACTATATTTTAGTTCGATAATGTTTTTTATTTAATATTTTGTATTTTTAGGGGATTTTATGGTACTAAATTATATTTATTAAATAATTATAATCCATTTTTTCACTTTTTGAGCATGGACCTGAAAATTAAATTTCCAACTTAAACTCTCATAAATCTTGAATGCTTTGGAGCACAGACATAAGTTTGTTCTCGACACTTGGCAGATTTTATATATATATATATATATATATATATATATATATATATATATATAAATTCCAAAATCAAAGCCATACATCTAAACAAGCTGTGTTCCACATTTGAGGTTGATATCTCAAAAAATTAGCTTTCAGTAAGAATTAGTTTCTGCACAGAACCAAAATGTTTCCAGTAGATGAAATTCATCTTTTCATTTCCAATCATTTTTGACTGTAAACAATACAAGAGTGGCTTTTTTTCAGGACCATTTAACCTTCTTGAATCATGTCCTTGATTTTTTTTGTGTGTGCGTGTGTTCAAACAGCCAAACCTTTACCAAGTTTTGTACCATTCCGATGAAATAAAAAATTCAAAAAAAATAAAACGTAAACTTTTTTGGGGACAAAAATGACCCAACAGCACCAGAGGGTTAACCCCTTAGCATTCCTGTAAAATTTGCCTAAAAAACCTAAAAAGGCATTCCCAAAGTAAATTGCATGTTCTTGAACCATTTGGAGTTTATGCATGGTTTTGGTCTCTTTTGAAATGGTATGTGTATCGCGGGCAGTACAATGGAACACTAACAGGTTAATAAATACTATAATAAGATAGAAATAAAATAAAATAACACTGCTGTGCAGAGAAACCTACCAAATAGAACCCAGTCATGCGGTACCGCGAGGGACCGTCTTTAACATTAAGGAACAGGAAAACGTGCATAGCCCCCAAGATTAAGTTGAAGAGACGCCAGGAACTACGGTTAATGCAGATGTCTGTCTGCTGGGACACTTGCCAGAATGTCATAATGAGCCAGTGGAAACCTGAGCAGGGATTTAAAAAGACAATCACAAAGCAGCCATTTATTAACAAATCATCCTTTTCCAGGTAAGAGTTGGGCAATGACAAATTATCTCTCAAGATTATGACTCAAGACGGTCATGCAAACTTACTCTGAAGGCTTTTGTGTGTAAGGATTTATCTACACAAAATCACAAGGCTTGACTCACCCACGACTCCAGAGAACCACCAGTGAAACACACTGCAGAAGAACATGAGGCTGGCCACCCTGGCACCCAGCATGGCCCCTCTCCATATGAGCTGGCACAGCATTGCAGCAGGAGTCATGTGCAGGTGTCCAGGACGGAGCAGAAAGCATGAACGGCTGAACAGGACCAGAAACCAGGACACATTCAGCAGACTCAGCCCGACACATAAAGCCACTGTAAAAAGAGGTTCAGGGAATAAACAGTTTCCTATGACTCAGACTACGTTCACACTGTCAGTCCAAATTCGATTATTTGTGTATCCGATTGGAATCTGATATAAAATGATATCCACATTGTGTATTGCAACTGTTCAGATCGGATTTGTGTGTCCCATGCCATTCTTATTCCACATGATTTCCGGAATATCTGCATTGGTTTCTATGGCAATGATGTTGCATTGTATATGCGAAAAACAACAACAACAAGCGAAACATGGAGGGGTTTGCATACATGTTGTCTTATTTTCAACATAATTATGTGTAAACAATGTGTAGACAATGTGAAATCCGATCAACAGTCAGACTGAAACAGATTTCCAGAGACGCGATTTGAATAGGTTTTCAAACCACATGTGAATGAATGTAGAATATATTTGTAAAAATGGCATATCATGTGATTTTTTTGCTGTTCACACTTGCTATATCTGATCTGATTTCAATCGGATATGCACAAACATTGGACTGACAGTCTGAACGAGGCTTAAAGGGATAGTTCACCCAGGAGCCGTAAGGTTTAGTTTTATGATGGGTGGATGCGCTTTTTTTGGGCTTCAATCTTGGGTACCATTCATTCCCATTATAAAGCTTGGAAGAGCCAGGATGTTTTTTTAATATAACTCCGACTGTTTTTGTATATACACCTAGGATGACTTGAGGGTGAGTAAATTACGCAATTTTCATTTTTGGGTGAACTAACCTGTTCACATTTGTTAGGTTTGGTGTTAGAAATGACAGTGTGAACACAAAGTGAACCAGGACTAAATGTATAATTTTCTTGTTTGGTCTGGACCAAACAAGAAAATGATACATTTAGTCCTGGTTCACTTTGCGTTCACACTGTCCTCAAGGAGAACCAAACTAGTTTGAACACACCCTATGAAAAGTATTTAGTGTGCACACTAAACAGAAGATATTTTAAAGAATGTTGGTAACCAGACAGTTGACGATAGTTGATAGTTACGATATTAAAGGGATAGTTCACCCAAAAATGAAAATTTGATGTTTATCAGCTTACCCCCAGTGCATCCAAGATGTAGGTGACATTTTTTCTTCAGTCGATCACAAATGATGATTTTTAACTGCAACCGCTGCCCTCTGTCATTCAAATAATTGCAGTAGATGGGAACTTCATCTATAAGAGTGAATAAACCTTGCTTAGACAAATCCAAATGAAACCCTGCGGCTCGTGACGACACATTAATGTCCTAAGACACGAAACGATCGGTTTGTGAGAGAAACCGAAAAGTATTTATATCATTTTTTACCTCTAATACACCACTATGTCCAGCATCCTGCTAGTGAGGTCAAAAAACGCGTTGTGATGACGGAAGTGATGTCTCGCCCATATACTTCAATGAGCGCTAGACATCACTTCCGTTGTCAGAGCGCGATCTGACCTCTCACCGGAAGCTGAACGGAGTTGGACATAGTGGTGTATTAGAGGTAAAAAATGATATAAATACTTTTCGGTTTCTCTCACAAACCGATCGTTTCGTGTCTTAGGACATTAATGTGTCGTCACGAGCCGCAGGGTTTCATTTGGATTTGTCTAAGCAAGGTTTATTCACTCTTATAGATGAAGTTCGCATCTACTGCAATTATTTGAATGACAGAGGGCAGCGCTTGCAGTTAAAAATCATCATTTGTGATCGACTGAAGAAAAAAATGTCACCTACATCTTGGATGCACTGGGGGTAAGCTGATAAACATCAAATTTTCATTTTTGGGTGAACTATCCCTTTAACTGATAATTAATTACATAGTATGTATAAGAATTGTTGCCATAACACCATTTACATAAGCACACCAGATAGCATTTAATAAACTTTTTTTATTTCTCATTGACTCATTCAATCATAACCATGTTACAACAGAGACACCGGAAGCAGAGATAAAAGCAGTTGGGTTGTTTATTGAGACAATCAGCAGAGCAAACAGGTAAGTGACTGGTGAATATGAGGGTCTTGGAGGTGAAAGAGAGGTAATACTGTCCTTATTCTTTGTATTGCAGGTGATGGTGGAAGGAGACGCTGGAGATGGGTGACTGGAACACTCACACACACAAGCAGGTAAGGACACGAGGAGTACTGGAGACAATGGAGACGAAGGAGATGATGTAGACAGGTAAGTATCGTTTTGAGAGTCCTTGAGGTAGGTGAACAACGAGGTGTATCACGAACGAGACCGGACAATGTGTGTGTGTGAGTGTGGGGTTCTTATAGTGAGGCTGATGACTGTGGTGATGAGCTGCAGGTGGCGGTGATTAGAATTCCGGTGATTGAGTGCGCGGGTAAGGGAGTGAGGTGGAACCTGACGTGTCTGTGACAGTACCCCCCCTCCCACGGCCCGCTCCTGAGGGCCGAGGACCCCGACGTCGTGGTGGTCGTCCTCGAGGTCGTGGGGCAGGTCTGTCCGGGTGGTTGGTGTGGAAAGTCTGTAACAGAGTAGGATCAAGGATATCATTCTTAGGGACCCATGAGCGTTCTTCGGGACCGTAGTCTTCCCAATCCACCAGATATTCTAACAGACCACCACGGCGCCGGGAGTCCAGGATCTCTCGAACCTCGTAGGCAGTTCCATCGTCCAGGATGAGTGGAAGGGGGGGCTCGACGGCTGCCACGTCAGGTTCTGTGGAAGGAAGAACAGAAGGGTGGTGAGGTTTTAGGAGTGACACATGGAAGGTTGGATGAATTCTTTTATATTGTGCAGGAAGTTGTAACCGGTAGGTGACGGGGTTGATCTGTCGGAGGATGGTGAATGGGCCAATGAAGCGGGGACTCAGCTTCTTGCAGGGCAGGCGCATCCTGATGTCTCTGGTGGACAGCCAGACCTTCTGCCCCGGTTGGTAGTTAGGAGCGTGGGAGCGCCGAAGGTCGGCTGTCATCCTGCGCCTGCGCAGGGCTCTCTGCAGCTGGTGATGAGCTGAGTCCCATACCCTCTCGCTCTCCCGGAACCAGTAGTCGACCGCTGGCACGTTGGAGGGTTCCCCGTCCCAGGGGAACAGTGGGGGCTGGAAGCCGAGCACGCATTGAAAAGGTGTTAATCCTGTTGTAGCTTGACGGAGGGAGTTCTGGGCATACTCGGCCCAGCCCAGGTACTGGTTCCAGGAGTCCTGGTGGCCGTGACAGAAGGTACGCAGGAAGCGCCCAATCTCCTGGATCTTCCGTTCCGTCTGACCGTTCGACTGAGGATGGTATCCAGACGATAGGCTGACGGTCACACCCAGGAGGGAGAAGAACGCCTTCCAGACTCGAGAGATAAATTGGGGTCCTCTATCAGAGACTATGTCTTCGGGGATTCCATAATGACGGAAGACATGGTTGAACATTAATTCTGCTGTGGCCATGGCAGTGGGTAGACCTTCCAGGGGGATCAGACGGCAGGCTTTGGAGAAACGATCTACGACTACTAGAATACAGGTGTGACCATCAGATTCTGGGAGGTCGGTAACGAAGTCTACTCCCAGGTGTGACCAGGGTCTCTCAGGAACGGGCAGAGGATTGAGCTTGCCGGTTGGAAGATGGCGTGGGCTCTTGGAGATGGCGCACTCCCTGCAGCCCTGCACGTACCTTCTGACGTCGCTGGCCATGTTTGGCCACCAGAAGCGCTGTTTGAGCAGCGAGAGGGTCTCATTGACCCCCGGGTGACCAGTGCCAAGTGATGAGTGTACGGAGTGCAGGAGTGGAGTGCGTCGTGTCTTGGTGATGTAACGCAAGCCTGGGGGACAACCCGGCGGAGTGCGTGAGGAGGCATTGGTGGAGGGTAAGGTCTCTTCCGACCATTCGATGGGGCTCATGAAGAGAGACTCGGGCAGGATAGTTTCAGGGTCATCATTCTTCTCCTCGGGAGCGTGGAGACGTGAGAGAGCATCGGCCTTGAGGTTCTTTGATCCAGGGCGGTATGAGATGGTGAAATTAAATCTTGAGAAGAACATTGCCCATCTGGCTTGACGTGGGTTGAGTCGTTTGGCAGCTTTCAGATACTCAAGGTTTTTATGGTCAGTAAGAACTTGGAAAGGGTGGTTAGCTCCCTCCAACCAATGCCTCCACTCCTCAAGGGCGAGCTTGACAGCCAGGAGTTCACGGTCCCCAATGTCGTAGTTTACCTCCGCCGGGTTGAGCTTGCGGGAGAAGAAGGCGCATGGATGGAGCCTACTTGGATTCCCCTGCTGCTGTGAGAGGACCGCTCCCACTCCGGTGGTGGAGGCGTCCACCTCCACGACGAATGGTAATTCTGGATTGGGGTGGACGAGGAGGGGAGCGGTGGTGAAGGCTTTCTTGAGGGTCTCAAAAGCTTCTGTGGCAGGTTGGGACCAGGACAGAGACTTGGGCTGTTTACGGAGCAGGTTGGTGAGTGGGCTGACGATGGTGCTGTAGTTCTTTATGAAGCGACGGTAGAAATTGGAGAAGCCGAGGAAACGTTGGAGTTCTTTAATGGTAGTGGGAGTTGGCCAGTTCTGGATGGCGGACACCTTCCCCTCGTCCATCCTGATGCCACTGTGGTCAATCACATATCCCAGGAAGTGGACAGAGGACTGATGGAAGGAACACTTCTCTGCTTTTAGAAAGAGTTGGAACTGCCGTAAGCGCTTGAGGACCTCCGCAACGTGGTGGCGATGTTCGGCCAAGCTCCGGGAGTAGATGAGGATGTCATCAATATACACCAGAACGAACTTGTGGAGGAACTCCCGGAGCACCTCATGGATGAAATCCTGGAATACGGAGGGCGTTGACCAGGCCATACGGCATCACAAGATATTCATAGTGGCCGGTGGGCGTGACGAAGGCGGTCTTCCACTCGTCCCCCTCGCGTATCCGGATGAGGTTATACGCGCTGCGGAGGTCCAGCTTGGTGAACACAGTGGCACCGCGGAGATGTTCCAGGGCCGCTGGGACGAGGGGAAGTGGATACCTGAACTTCACGGTAATCTTGTTTAATGAGCGATAATCGATACAGGGCCGCAAGCCTCCGTCCTTCTTGGCCACGAAGAAGAAGCTTGAAGCAGCAGGGGAAGTAGACGGGCGGATGTATCCTTGGTTAAGGGCCTCTTTAATATATTCCTCCATGGCCTTCTCCTCCGGTACTGATAGGGGGTAAATGCGTCCCCTAGGCACTGGCTCACCCGGTAACAGATCGATGGCGCAGTCCCATGGCCGGTGTGGAGGAAGCTTGGAGGCGCGTTGCGGGCAGAAGACGTCACTGAAGGGGGCGTAGTCGGGTGGAACATCGACGGAGCGTTTTTCCACAGGACTTTCGATGGAGGTAGCGTTCACGGAGATATTCTTGGAGAGAGGAGATCTTGGAACAGGAAGTTCTGGGAAACAGCTGGAGAAGCAGTGGTCGCCCCACTTCAGGACTTCGCCCGTGCGCCAGGAGATGGTGGGATTGTGGAGTTCCAACCACGGGCGCCCTAGAACCACGTCAGCGGTGGATTCCTCCAGAACCAGCAGATGGATGGTCTCAGAGTGGAAGATACCCACTTGCAGTATAAGAGGACCAGTGACGCGACGAACCATCTTTCGGCTTAGGGGTTTGCCCGTGATGGAGTGGACCTGGTAGTTAACCGGAGAAGGCGAGGTCTTGAGCCCGAGGTGTCGACAGAGGGTGCCGGAGATGAAGTTTCCTGCTGACCCTGAATCGAGGAGCGCCACCACTGGAACGGAAGCATTAGCAGCAGTAAGGTTTACGATAGTAGTGAGTGGTTTCATCTTTTGGATTGAAGGAATGATAGCACTCACCACAGGTCGAGGAGGACGGGTTGGGCATGTGGAGATGACATGCCCAGGGGATCCACAGTACAAGCAAAGATTCAGGGTCAGCCTTCTCCGCCTTTCTGCTGGAGACAAACGTGAGTTATCCACTTGCATAGGTTCGGTGGCTGGTTCTGGAGAGCTGACGGGTTCGGACCGACGGAGGAGGGTGGTGGTCAGTGGTTGGCCCTGGTGCTCAAGGAGACACGACTGCATACGAGAACCCACACGGATGGCGAGTTGGATGAATTGTTCGAGTCCCATGGAGTCCTCGTATGCAGCGAGATGCAACCGCACATTAGGCTCCAAACCTTGTCGAAAGCTGGTGATGAGGGCTTGTTCATTCCAGCCGCTGGTTGCGGCGAGCGTTCTGAACTGCAAGGCATAATCGTTAACAGTCTGGTTTCCTTGTTTTAAATTGTACAGTTTCTCACCAGTAGAAGAGTCAGCCAAAGGTCTTCCGAAGACTTCTCTGAAGTGGGAGACGAACGCTGGATAGGATTTAACGACTGAGCCTTTTTGAGTCCAGAGGGAATCCGCCCATTGAAGGGCCTTACCTTGCAGTTGGGAGATTATGAACGCTATCTTCGCCGTTTCGGTGGGATAGAGGTGCGGCTGCATCTCCAGGACCAACTCGCACTGAAGAAGGAATCCGCTGCAATCCTCCGCCGATCCTGAGTAGGGCGCTGGTTTGGCCATGGGACTGGCGGTGTAAACAGGTGAAGCAGCGGTGACAGTGGATGCGGAAGTGGCAGCGGTGAGGGGTCCTGGCGACGGTGACTGTGGTTGAGGGGTGAGTGCTCGTCGCAAAGCGTCCACGAGCTCTTGAAATGGGTCAGGGTAGCTCATGCTGATGTATGGCTGTTATGGTCCGGTCTTCTGTTACAACAGAGACACCGGAAGCAGAGATAAAAGCAGTTGGGTTGTTTATTGAGACAATCAGCAGAGCAAACAGGTAAGTGACTGGTGAATATGAGGGTCTTGGAGGTGAAAGAGAGGTAATACTGTCCTTATTCTTTGTATTGCAGGTGATGGTGGAAGGAGACGCTGGAGATGGGTGACTGGAACACTCACACACACAAGCAGGTAAGGACACGAGGAGTACTGGAGACAATGGAGACGAAGGAGATGATGTAGACAGGTAAGTATCGTTTTGAGAGTCCTTGAGGTAGGTGAACAACGAGGTGTATCACGAACGAGACCGGACAATGTGTGTGTGTGAGTGTGGGGTTCTTATAGTGAGGCTGATGACTGTGGTGATGAGCTGCAGGTGGCGGTGATTAGAATTCCGGTGATTGAGTGCGCGGGTAAGGGAGTGAGGTGGAACCTGACGTGTCTGTGACAAACCACTGACATATTTTATTACTTCCACAGAAAGCGGTTGACGTGAAGCTAGTTCACTTTGTGGGAAGTCACATACCTGGTGACAGAAAGCCAGGGTGAAGGGTGAATAAACTGTAGGTCTGCAGCAGACTCTGAGGAAGGCTGAGCGTCAAAGCCTCGATCAGACACAGAGCAGACACTTCAGCCTGCTGCAATAGTAATGCACCAAACTTAAGCTGCCCACCTTCAGACTTCATGCAGCTCCATAACCTGCAAATATAAAACAGATACACATCTTAGAAATCAATAGTAGCCTTTTATATGATAAATAATATCATTGGGTTAATGCACATGTCATGAACATGCAAAAGTCATATTTCACCCACAAATTGTAAGGAAGAAATAAGAAATTACACTACTGTACAAAGTTTTGGGGTCAGTAAGATTTGTGACCCTGGACCACAAAACCAGTCATAAGTCGCACGGGTATAGTTGTAGCAATAGCCAACAATACATTGTATGGGTCAAAATTATCAATTTCTATTTTATGCCAAAAAATAATTGGGATATTAAGTAAAGATCATGTTCCATGAAGATATTTAGTAAATTTGTAAATTTAAAAAATGTATTGCTAAGGACTTCATTTGAACAACTTTAAAGGCGATTTTCTTAATATTTAGATTTTTTCCACCCTCAGATTCCAAATGTTCAAATAGTTGTATCCCAGACAAATATTGTCCTTTCCTAACACACCATACATCAACGGAAAGCTTATTTATTCAGCTTCCAGATGTATAAATCAATTTAACAAAAATGACCCTGACTGGTTTTGTGGTTCAGGCTCACATTTGTTAATGTTGTTATAAGACGTTCATCATAGCAGCATTTATTTGATTAAAAATACAGTAACAACAGTAATACTGTGAAATGTTTTTACAATTTAAAATAACCTTTCTATTTTGTTTTATTTTAAAATGTTATTCCTGTGATGGTACAGTTGAATTTTCAGCATCATTACTCATGTCTTCAGTGTCACATGATCCTTCAGAAATCATTCTAATATGCTGATTTGCTTCTCAAGAAACATTTCTTATTATTATGAATGTTAAAAAACAGTTGTGCTGCTTAATATTTTTTGTGAAAATCATGATACATGTTTTTCAGGATTCTTTAAATAGAATAGAAAGTATGAATTTGAATGAATAGGAAGTCTTTATGCTTTTGTATTTATGCTTAAATAACTTAATATATCATTGTATTAATGTAATAATACAGTAATGAAAGTTGAGAATAATGGAAATTGGTTAAAAACCAAAGAATATGAGGATTTGTGGGAAAAATATTTAATTGTCACAATGCAAAATAAATGTAATGGTCTTAAAAATATGCTTCATTTTATTTATGCAGAATTGATTTTTTTAATGAAATATGGCATAGACATTTATTTAAGAATTCACCAGATTATACAGTGGCACTGTCATTATATTGTACAGTAATTTACTACAGTTTCCCACCTCACTTTTCATTATAACTGAACTAAAGCTTTTTTAAATGATATAGCGTTTTGACCTGTGATAGATGCCCAAATGCAGGCAGTGCAGAAGGATGAATGAGGGCTTGCATCTTTCTCCATCAGTAGTGTTGAACCACTGCAGGCTGAGCAGCTGCACAGCAGAGACAGGCCAGCACAGACCCAGCGTCAACCAGGCCAGCAGCTCTTTCCCCGTCCAGAGGTAGTGTGTGAAGCACAGTACAACTGATGAAATAAACGACAAAAAAGGCAGATAACAAAGTCCATTTTGATTTGTTAGTGCAGTCTTTCTCTTTCTTCTCGGGCTCTGTCTCTGATGTAAAGCAGCTGTGGGACTGAACACGCCCCCTACTCGCCATTCATGAAAAAGGCGCCCAAATGCAGTGAAACCATGAGGCAATAATGTGCCGTAACAAAACAGAACTCATCATAAAACAAGTCAGAACAGGCAAAAACCACATCCACATGCCAGAGTAGTTGCCAAATATGTTTGGTAAGCACAGATAGCGGTTTGGGAACTAATGGTTCAACGGAAACAACTTACGTGCCACTTTCTCCAATAAAACAATGACTCCTGAAAAAGAGTAGAGACATACGTGACTCCACATGACCGCACTTCCCTTTCGATTCTGCATTGTTGCTTGTACTGCACTTTCTTATTTTTCTCAATGTGTGGGATTCAGTTATTCACGGACAGTACTCCTCTTCTGCGCTTTGTGTGGTTCTTCAGTCTTTCTGACCCGTTTTTGGAGGCTGCCGCTGAGTGTGACGTCACACACCGAGCAAATATAAAACCGTTAAAAACAGCTTCATGTAACTGACAAAATGCTACTTGATGAAATAAAATGTAAAAATAAAAAATATGAGCCAAAAAAAAAACTTCTTTCACGAGAAATAATGTAAATCTCAAATATTTTTCATTAATATTTACACAGGTGTATGATTTACACACGTGAATGACATGAGAAAGAAAATCATAATTATGAGATAAAATTAGAACTTATTATATTAAAGTCATAATTGTGGTATAAAAAGCCGAAATTATGACAGAAAAATGAGAAATTATGACAGAAAAATGAGAAATTATGACATTATAGTCATAATTGTGATATAAAAAGTCGAAATTATGAAAGAAAAAATAGAAATTATTACATTTAAAGTCATAATTGTGGTATAAAAAGCCGAAATTATGACAGAAAAATGAGAAATTATGACAGAAAAATTAGAAATTATGACATTATAGTCATAATTGTGATATAAAAAGTCGAAATTATGACAGAAAAATTAGAAATTATTACATTTAAAGTCATAATTGTGGTATAAAAAGTCGAAATTATGACAGAAAAATGAGAAATTATGACAGAAAAATTAGAAATTATTACATTTAAAGTCATAATTGTGGTATAAAAAGTCGAAATTATGACAGAAAAATTCGAAATTATGACAGAAAAATTCGAAATTATGACATTATAGTCATAATTGTGATATAAAAAGTCGTAATTATGACAGAAAAATTAGAAATTATGACAGAAAAATTAGAAATCGTGACATTGTAGTCGTACCTGTGATATGTGAAGTCGATATTATGAGATAAGTCAAAATTATGACATAATAATAGACCTTTAATGTTATGACTTTTATGTCATAATATGACTTAGTCTCTCATAAATTCGACTTTATGTCATGATTTACCAAAACTACTTGATAAACTAAAATGTAAAACACAACTGAAAAAATATCAGACAAAAAAAACTTTTCACGAGAAATAATGTAAATCTAAAATATTTCTCGTTAATATTTACACACGTGTATGACAAAATGATGAGAAAGAAAATCATAATTATGAGATAAAATTAGAAATTATGACATTATAGTCATAATTGTGATATAAAAAGTCTAAATTATGACAGAAAAATTAGAAATTATGACATTAAAGTCATTATTGTGATGTAAAAAGTCAAAATTATGACAGAAAAATTAGAAATTATGACAGAAAAATTAGAAATGATGACATTATAGTCGTAATTGTGATATAAAAAGTCGACATTACGAGATAAGTCAAAATTATGACATAATAATCGACCTTTAATGTTATGACTTTTATGTCATAATATGACTTTTTCTCATAAATTCGACTTTACTTCATTATTTACCAAAGCATGATTTGTTTCTTATGTGGTTGAAATTGGCTTTCATACTATTCATCACATTTACATATAAAATAAATTAACACAACAGTACTGTGATTGCTTAAATAAACAGATTTGATCACGTCAGAGTCAGCAGACCACGAGCCACATGATTTATCACGTGATCAGCCGTTGCTCTATATAGCCCTCAGCGTGCTCGTCTCCTGTTGTTTATTTCCGCCCAGTGGAAGTTTTGGGGAGCGAGACACACGTCTCTAAGTGAGTACAACTGCCAGCAGACAAACGACAGGTAAGACTAGTATATTTACTCAAATCTGCGTTTAAATCTTTAAAATGTTTGATTTTTCTTTAATTTGCCTTCCAAGGAGATATTCAAAAAGGTCATGGCGGTACATCAGCCTATCTTAACTTGTACGAAAATGATCAAGCAAAGCGTTTATCACGGAATAACTTCATCTTTATCTGTGCAAAGGCGTTTGCTGGTCTGTTATCAAATATAAGAGGCTTAACGTTACTGGCTTCTTTCTTTTACTTTAAAAAATGGATTAACTGTTGTTTCATGTAAACTGCGGTTAAATACGAAAGTATGACAAATTGAAACCAGAGCTGCTTTTTTTCAAACATGGAATGCTTCAGTACCTCTAGTTGATAATACACTGCTAGTTTTCTTACAGACACAGTAGTATTAGGTATCAAACATGAACCGCATCAGACAGTTTCTGCACATATCCTAAAATGGAAACCTTCAAATGCAGCGAACAACATTATATTCACATTTTCCACTACATAGTGGGCTTATGGCAGTGTTTGGTATCTCGTGAAGCCAGTTCAAGCCGCTGCTCTTCTGTTATTCTGTAAGTTGTTCCAGTAAATCGCGCTGACTCATGCGCACTTGATGTCAGTAAAGGCCTGTTTGAGGAAGTGCAACAATGAGGATGATATTTGTGACGACACTTCACTATTACATCTACAGATTTGTCAAGGTTTTGTGTCAGTAATTTAAAAAAACACTTTAGTTCCCCAACTGCTGCTAAACCAGAGTCAGGCCCCTTTTATAAATGAGATCCCTAAAACCTAAACCTCTTACGGAGTACTTGGTCGGTGCTTGTGTCATCTGTTCCATAACCATTAAGTGGTTAAACATGTATATCTTAAAGGTCTAGAGCTTTCACTTCTGCATGACTGCAGCCTAAAGATGACACCACTGTAGGCAGTCAATGATCCATTTCACCTGAAGATTAAAGTGCCCTTGATGTTCCACTTGACTCCCTTTGGTGTTTGAGACTGACATTTAGCAGTGTTTAGCCTAAATCTAATTCATTAAATAGGCTGAGATTCACTGCAAGTATTAGGAGCAGTTTGCATCAAAACATGGTTATAATAAGGGTATTTGGACCGTTATAATCGTGTGTGTGTAAAGCCTTTTTTCTGTATACAGGTCCAATTATTTGCTTTTTCTGGTTTTCAGAATGTGGCGGCTGGGTTTCCTGTGTGTGATCTCGGCCCTTTCAGTTAGCTGGGCTCGACCTCGCCTCGCTCCCCTGTCCCATGAGATGGTCAATTTCATCAATAAAGCAAACACTACTTGGATGGTAAGATGGTGTTCTACTCTGATGCTCTCTAAATTGCTTTCGAGTGAGGATGATTGAGCCGGTATTGGGAATAACTGTTTAATATTGCATCTTCTCATGTGCTTCTTGCAAATATTGGTGTTCTTTCTCACATGTAGGCTGGACACAACTTCCGTGATGTTGACTACAGCTATGTGAAGAGGTTGTGTGGGACTTTTCTGAAAGGACCTAAACTCCCTGTCATGTGAGTGCAATTGAATTTGGTGCGGGACAAAAGAAATGAGTGGGGAGGTTAAAAGAGGAAGTGCAACTTGTTAAGTTTGCAGTCATGATGTGCATATGACTGCTTTATCATGTGGTTGTGCGCTATATGTAGGTTTCTTCATACCTTTTGCTTTCAGTTCTGCCTTCTAGGTCTTGATTTTAACAGACCTCGCTTTGTTTTTTCCAGGGTACAGTATGCTAATAACCTCAAGCTCCCCAAAAACTTTGATGCCAGAGAGCAGTGGCCCAACTGCCCCACTCTTAAAGAGATCAGAGACCAGGGCTCTTGTGGTTCATGCTGGGTGAGGTCTTCTCTCTGGTGCACACAGTGACTTTGGATTGCAACTTGTGTTGGTGGTTTTACTCATGGTTTTAAATGGTTTTACACAGGCATTTGGGGCTGCCGAAGCCATCTCTGACAGAGTATGTATCCATAGCAATGCCAAAGTGAGTGTGGAGATCTCTTCTCAGGACCTGCTTACCTGCTGTGACAGCTGTGGCATGGGGTAAGTTAGTGTGCTATTTTAAGCTAGACTAAACCTTGTAACTGCAGTGGATCCTCAAACTGTTGGCAACCTCATACAGCAGCTCCACCTGCCTCAACAGTGAATGAAGTGCTGCACACCTTAGAGAGCTTCTGCTTGTTTGCGGTGCAAGGGTAAATAAAAAAAAAAAAAAAGGTTCTTGGAATAAGCACTGCATTTTCTTTATTCAAAAACAGCGTTTGTAAAGGCTAGTGTTTTCTGTATTTGAGGAGCAGAGAAGGGTTTCAGTCTAGTATTTGCCCTCTAATTCTAGCCAGTACAGGCTGAATAACACTTCACTTTTTAAGTTGATAACGTAATGTTGTGCTGCATCAGATGTGGCTCTTAATGACTGACAAAACAAGTCTGTTCACTTGTAAAAACCTTGTAACTCCATTTTGAACTTGATTTTGGGGAAAAATGTAATGACGCATGCACATGTCTGACCATACATAGACACCATGTTGTCAAAGTTCATATTGTGGTCCTACACTAATTGCAATTTTCGCTGTTTTCAAAATGCACACCACACTAGATAAAACCTGACATCCATCATTTAATGTTTGGTGACATCGGCTGCGTTCTAGTTTGTTTTGTTTTTTTTAAATGCCCTTCCCTCAGTCTCGTTGACTCAGATGTACGTCATTGCTTACGTTGCACGAGTGCCCACCACTGGCAGAACCTTTGCAGTCTGCTGAATTGGAACGTCCTAAGCCGTTGATCGCTTGAATTGGAGCTGATTTATTTATTTTTCCCCCTTACAAAATTAATACAGCATTCTATATGTATGTGTTTTTAAATGTTTAAAAAATATGTCAGTTGTTTGCGGTGGGATAAAAAACGCGATATGCAGTGACGTCATAATCGTGTTGCATTGTGTTATGGAGCTGCCTGAAGTGTACATATGCAGTAGACCCGTTCCCTCGGTCAAAATCGAGGGAGCAGGGGTCTATCCATATAAACTTCCCTTGTTCACTTCACGAAGTGGAACGCACTTCAAAATGGCAGCAGGGATTCGCGAGTGCGTGTCTAAAACTGGAGTGGAACGCAGCCATCCTCAGGGAAAAACTCCCTGAGATCCAAAAGCGAATGCCAGTGAATTGCCTAAGATGACTTGACAGCTGACTGGGGGTTTCACTCACGTTGGATGCATCAATGTCACATTTGCATACACTATTCATGATTGGTTGACTGCCAAATTATTTAACTAACATAAAATAACTATATTAACCAGTTAATGTTCATTTCAAATCTTCGTGTCCATTTAGGATGACTGCTTAATTTTGTCTTGTTCCTGTTAAATTATACAAAGCAAATTTTTAAAAATGGTCCAATCTATTTGATAAGAACAAGACTTCACAAACCATGTCTAATTTCATCCTGCAGTGACTCCGTGATCTGATGTTTAGTTAACACCATTGCTTGAATGCTGAAATGCATGACCCCTCTTTTTGAATTTAATAACCTGTTTTCGTATCATTTAGATACTAAACGTGTGTATTTTTTTATATATATATATATATATATATATATATATATATATATATTTTATTTTATTTTATTTTTTGCTTCCTTTGTAAATGGTTACAGTGGAGGGACAAAATAAATGACTGAGGATTACACACTACCAGACTTTCTGGTTATTCCAAACAAACTCAAATCCCCCCCCCCCCTTTTTTTTTTTTTTTTTTTTCCTCCCCCCCCCCCCCAATCAACTAGCATTGACTTGTCCAGACTGTACAGAGGCTGTAATGTAGTCCAGCCTTGACGTGTTTTCATGCCGTTCTTGTGCCATGTTTAACTGTTATTAGACCCTACACAACATGCTAAGTCTGAGTTTTAATCTCAGATGTAATGGTGGATACCCTTCTGCTGCTTGGCAGTTCTGGAACACAGATGGTCTGGTCAGCGGTGGACTCTACAACTCCCATGTTGGTTAGTGTCTACCTTACTTTTGAGTGAACACAGTCTAAACATGGAGCTTCAACTGTGTATTAACAAGACTTATTTTTAGGCTGTCGTCCATACACCATTGAACCCTGTGAGCATCATGTGAATGGCAGTCGCCCTCCTTGCACCGGAGAGGGTGGTGACACTCCTAACTGTGACATGTCCTGTGAACCTGGCTACAGTCCTTCTTACAAGGAGGACAAACACTTTGGTAAAAAAATTCAAGTCACATTTCAACCACATTCCTATAGACACTCATAGTTTAGAAGTAACTAAGAGATTTTTACTTCCAGAACTTTCAAGGATCTCTTTTTAACCAATAAATTTGCATGTTTCTTTTAGTCATTATGACTTGCTGGTTAAGGATAAGGATTTTAAACCCATTTTTTACTGTTTCTAACTGATAAAATATATATTTATATACATGTATGTTCCTTATAAAAATGCACATGGTGGGTCTATAAATGGTCTTCATAGTTACAGGTTTGCCAAGACCTTGGAAACCCTGTTTATTTAAAGAGAAACTGTTAATTGATCCCCTCAAAATATGTCTTGTTTTAGCTTATTTAAATTATTACATAATCTTGAAGGCCTTTTAGAAGTTTGCTGAGCCCCTCTTGGTGTGCCTGGACCTCCTTGTTGAACCTCTGGTTTAGAGTTAGGATGGTTTTGAAAGCTGCAAAATGTCTAGTCATTGAACTGTTCTTGCTTGTCATTCTAGGAAAGACGTCCTATAGTGTCCCTTCTAATCAGAATGAAATTATGCAAGAACTCTTCAAGAATGGCCCAGTAGAGGGAGCCTTCACTGTGTATGAGGACTTCCTGCTGTATAAATCTGGTTGGTTTCAATCCATTCATGTGTCTGTCTAAAGCAATAATGCAGTCTGGAATAGCTAAGTTAATTTATTGGTTTTAAATAGGTGTGTATCAGCACATTAGTGGATCTGCATTAGGTGGTCATGCCATTAAGATCCTGGGCTGGGGAGAGGAGAATGGCGTCCCCTACTGGCTTGCTGCTAACTCCTGGAACACTGACTGGGGTGATAATGGTGAGGGTCATATATTTAGTATGAAGACAAATGTTCCTTTTTATTGTCTGCAGTTTGTTACCCAGCCGACAATGTGCAGGCGTTCGCTTCATCTGCCTTATTTTTGTCACTTCAGGATATTTCAAGATTCTCCGAGGTGAGGACCACTGTGGCATTGAATCTGAAATTGTAGCTGGAATCCCAATGTAACCACAAGATGGCATGAAGAGGGCTGAAATGAGCGCACTGTTCAGAATGAATGTCTTCAACTTGAGCTGACCACCATCCTCTGTGGCCAGGATACGTGGAGTATTGTTAATCAATGATTGAGTTTTATTAAGTCTTTTTAGACTGGGACTCCTGATCAGGGTTTTAGTATGGTGTGTGGGCTTTTTTTTTTTTTTTTTTCTTTTAATTGGAGTCACATTTTCATGCACCATGAAATGTGCAGTCCAGGTCATTGGAGTCAGTTTTAGACCACTGTCTAAAGTTTTAGCACAACTTGATGCCTCAGCCACTTTTTTTTAAAAAAATTGTTTGGGTTGAATGATTTTTACTTAATTTTGTTAATGGATTTTGTCTAAAGTGTAATAAATATTAAAACCAAAGTATGTTTTGTCATTACTACTTGCAACATAATTTTTTTTTACCACCTAAATAAATTCAAATGGGAGTATCCGACATAGAGACATGAGTGAGGTTTCTCACATTGTATAGTAATTCAGAAAGCTGAGGCTTGATGGTTAAGAAATCTACTGAAAATTGGGTATGAGTGAGCTTTTGTCTCTCTGGAAGTGCAATACAGAGCTTCACTGTTTACAAAGTTAAGCTCAAGTAAAAGCTGTAATGCACTTAAATTATTCACTTTTGATAAAATTTAGCAGTCTACCTTTTAAATCCATCCAAATCCTCTTTTGCACTGAAGCAGAAAAAGATTTTGGCCATCAATCTTGAAGCTCAATGTACTCTCTTCTAAATGAACAGTTTATTTCAAAGGTGTTTAAGTTCAACATTGAAATATGCCTATAATTGGGTACAAAACCCTAATAATGATTGCTAGATCTTGGCTGTGACTAGACTTTTGCATTAAATTCTCAGTAAATTAAAGCTTTACTTCCTGGGTTTGCATAGTTTGAACAGCAAAAAGGAAAAATAAGCTGAGTAGTTACCAATTCAGATGTTTCTGGATTCCACAACTTGGTGGAGACTGATAAATGTCTGTACAGTTCCGTGGTTTCACAAACTCTGTACAATGATGCTATTACCATTTAACATGCTTTTGGACTTTCAAAACTTTTAGTATCCCGAAATAATGCGTCAGTCAGTCATAGTACTGTATATGCAGCAGGTGAGTGGTTTCCAATGTATGGCTGTTTTGTATCTGTTTGAGAGACGTGTCTTTAATAAAAAAGGTCTCTAAAGTTGCACTTCATGCTTAATTTGGGATTACATCTCTGGTTGCTCCTGATGGACTGGCACTTTCTTCTGTTCCTGGTGATCATCTTGCAGCTGGTCATGCTGTTCTTCAAACTTTTCAGGTATCTCATTCTCATGTTCAGACTCCTGGTTGACCTCTACATCTTGCTGGTGAGTTTCAGAATCTCCATCCTCTGATGTATGCGTTTGCTCTTGTTTTAAGGCTTCGTCGGCTGGTGGATCAGGGGGAACAATGTTGTTTTCTTGCTGATGGTCAGTCGTGGATGAGGATAACAGCTCTGAAGGAGCGAGTAGTCCATCCTGGTTCAGATCTTGAGCTTGTAGCATGTAGTCCACCAAAGATACAACCTAAAATGTAAACGAGTTCAAGTTGTAAAAGAACTCGAGATTATTTTGAATGTTCTGACAAAACTAAACAGCACTCACAGAATCTGTTGACTTTGGCATGATTTCATGATAAGTCAGGAAATCTGTCAGAAGTTGCATTAGTTCAAGGCCATCCATCTGCCCACTTCTATCATAGTCATACAAGGAGAAAAGGAAGAACACTTCTGCAACAAGAAGAGAACAAATCATTAATAAGCTTATAAAAACCTAAGAGTGTCTCTTACTGTATGTGTGTATGTACAGTATATATACAGTATAAACATAATTACAAACAAAATCTCTTACTAATATTTATTTAATATATACATTTCATGGCAAGGCACAAAATACTAAGTAGTAATTGATTACATGAAATCTGGATTACATAATCAGATTTTAAAAATTGAGTACTTGTAATTAGATTATATTACATTTTAAAATACTCGTAATCAGACTACATTTAATTTTTATTGATTAGAGGATTAAATGTTATCACAATCGTAGCAGATTATTCATAAGTCACTGATTCTACCTACTACAAGATAAATCTTTTTGAGTAATTGTTTTATTTTGATTTTTATTTTAAAATAATTCAATTTAATTTAAAATTATGAAAAATTATGTCCATGTTTAATTATAATTACTTAATAGCTTTTTACTAAACTCATGAACCCCAGTCTGGAAAACCCTGACATAATGTAATATTTAATGCACTTCATGTTTTTGATAAAGAATGGAATATATTTTCTTTCTCTTTGTATTTTTACATCAGTATGGTACAGGATTATCCTATTCAAATCAATGTAATAAACGTGTTGGGTCAAAAGTAATCTAAAAGTAATCAAAAAGTAGTCTGATTATATTAGCTTAAAGATGCAGTGTGTAAATTTACACAGCATCTAGTGGTGAGGTTGCAAATTGCAATATAGAGATTTTTTTCCCCCCAAACCAGTTCAGCTGAAATTCCGCCCTGGATCCGATTCTAAACATTTTATTGGCCAGGTCAATCACAATATTGATTGCCTACACCCAACCCTGATCCCTAAACCCTCCCGTCACTGTAACCTCAGCCAATGAAATTGGTTGCAGGGCGGGGATTTCCGCTGAACCGTTTGGGGGGGGAAAAAAAATCACACGTTCGATTACATTAGCATTAAGGTGCAGTGTGTAAATTTCTACGGCATCTAGCGGTAAGGTTGCGAATTGCAATATAGAGAAGCTACAGTGGCCAACACATGAAAGCAGAGAGTAGCCAATCAAGCAAACGTGCTCTGTAGAGCAGTTTGTCTGTTTAGGGATATTGTAAAAACATACTGGCGCAAAATGGTGACTTAACATGTAAGGGGACCCGCGGTGTTTGTAGAATTGGCTCATTCTAAGGTAATAAAAACATAACGGTTCATTATGTGTCTTTATACACCACTGAAAACATATTTATGTATAATATATTATATTGCATTCTGTCAATAGATCCTCCTAAAATGCACACATAGCACCTTTAAATGTGTAATGTAATGGATTACGTTACTAACTACAATTTTTGTCATGTAATTTGGAATCGGTAACTGATTACAATTTGTAAGTAATCTACACAACAAAGAGTATGCAAAATAGAAATAGTTCCAAAGTCCACAGAATTGTTTTGCATCTCTGAGTAACACTTCCTGAATGAATCAGCCGCTTGAATGAATCGGTTGAATCTCAATGATTCGCTCATTAACAGGGATTCGCGGACACCTACTGGTGGGTTTAATTTCACATTTAAAGTGTCTTCATTTTTTAAAATAATTTCAAATAACAGTATTTAACGTTTTATATTTTCAACATTAAAAACATTTTTATGCACCTGTAACTGCGCTTGACTGATTAACTTTAATAAATCTTAATCTATTCTATAGTTATATAGTTATACATTAGATTACAATTTCTGTACCTGAAAATCTCCTGTTTAAACCTACATGAAAAACTCGAAATGCACCATTTATTTCATTTATATGTTTGTTCTTTTGTATTTATTTGTGCCATTACTCATAATTTGATTATTTGTTACTATTTTATTACTTACTGTTTATTTGTCTAAGAATATTTAAAATATCTAGTAGTTTTTGGTGTCATAACACTATTTATTGAAGTTAAATGTAACAAAGACAACGAAAACAATAACTATGCTTATTTTATAAGCATAATTTTCTTGTATTTTACTTTTATTAATTTTTTGTTGTGGAGCTAGTGAAAATTTTGGTGGGGCAAGTAGAAAAAATCCTTAGCGTCGAGCCCTGTGTAATGTAATGTATTACGTTACTAAGTACAATTTTTGTCATGTAATTTGGAATCCGTAACTGAGTACAATTTGTAGCTAATCTACACAACAAAGACTATGCAAAATAGAAAAGCACAAAAGAGTAGTGGAAATAAAAGCAATTAATTGAGAGAGCATGTTAATAATGAACTGTTAACCTTGTTCCCTGGTGTTCATCTCTGGACTGGTCTGTCCTTCCTTCAGGCTGCTCTTAATGTAGCTTTGCAGAAGCCTGTCATACAGAATCAAAGATCATTGGCCACTTCAGTTCTGCCTTATATGATTACAGTATTTATATAGGAAAATGAGCACAGATGTGAATTAATACATTATTTTTCCATGTTGAGACATTTTATAATTTACACTTTACAGATTCACTGTATAGAACACTGCATAACTTCTCTAAAATATGTTCTGACATTTTTAAAATAAGCTAGAAAGCACAACAAACACCTTTTTTTAGCTATAGCTTGTTCAGCATGTCAGTGTCAGCTGTGGAAATTTCAGCATTATCTCTCATGTGAAAATGGACTCTGAACCTTGGGGCAACTGTACTACCTTGTTTGATCAGGTGGTTTTAAAGACAGTAAAGCAAGATAAGAGAGACGTATTCAAAAGAGATAACCTGCGGTTTTCTTCGCTGGATCCAAAAGGATTAGGAAGGTCTGGTGCAAGGATGTCGTTGCTAGGAAAACAGAACAACAACATCAGAAGTTTTTTTCCAGTTTTAAGAAAAAATTTACATTAATGCCAAATCTTAGCACAAGATACTGATTCTTGACATATTTTACAGTTGGATAATTATCTATCTGTACTAATCAAAATTATGCATCTGCTCTCTACATTAATGAATTTAGTTAATATAAAATAATTCATTTGATGTCTGACATTATTTGTTACATTTACATAGAATATTTGATTTAGCATTTTACTTTGACATTTTTTCAATATATAATGATAATAACAATGCTAATAATAATCATTTTTAAGTACAGTTTTTCTTTTCTTCTGTCTATTTGTTTCCTATAACATCTAAATGAGCAAATGGTACCATTTAAAGTGTTTCACATTACAATAGCCTATATATTTGGTAATATCACCATGCTGTACAGGCTAGTGTAAGGGTGTGTGAGTGGTAGGGGTGTACTGCAGTATAGTGTAGTACAGTAATACTAGCATAGCGTTATTGCGGCCTACCTGAGTGTTTTCTGGGCTTGTGGAGCACACAAACTCAGTGAAGGGAGGATGAACAGGAACAGAAGCCGTGTTGTGATCATATTAACTGCTCCACCGGATCGCTCTGGCACACCTGCCACCAAAACAAGTCCAGATGGTCAAAGAAGCGATTCATGAATCATTAGAGAATCAAATACGCCCTTTACAGGAACCGATTACTCAAGAATGATACAGCAATTACTAAATGTAATGTTTGAATCAAACACCATATGATTCTTTCGGAGTATGACAGTTGACCAAACACCCTACACTGCGAGAATGAAGTGTTCTTCTTCTCTTTTTAGTTGCATTGTGATGTTAATGCATGCTCGTATAAAGATAATGACTACCAAAGCGAATAGTAAGGATGTAACAGAAAAGCTAGAGGTGAAATGCGACTGTACCTCTCGCGGCAGCGGTTAGCGGTCGCTCCATGATGAAACCCAGCCCGGCTGATGAGAGCAGCACAGCCCCGTATGTTTGCATCAGTGACGGGCTACACGTGGATTCCGTGGACGTGTCGTGGCCCGGATAAAATCAGCAGCTCCTCCTCGAGCTCTCCACATTCCGCCTTCCACCGTTTTCCATCATCGCCACGTAGAGTCGCTGACACTGCATTTACAGCTCCGCACGCACCGCCTCTTATGTGCAGTATTTTATCCGTTCCTGTTAGTAAATGATTCGTGTAGGTAAGGGCTATTCTTATATTAGCTTTGTGACAGTATAAAGTACATCGGCTCTGATTTATTTCTTGCCTTTTAAAGTGTGTAATGCTTGAAGGTTTCATACAGTCCTGCAGCTCACATGCCCATTACTGCTTTATTAAAAATCACCAATTTTGTATCTGTATATCGCATCCACTAACACATATTCACACCGGTATGTGATGTGGGCCGTAGACGCGGTGCTGTGGTACTGCAGAGTTAAATCATCACGTCCAGCTCCTCCTCTCCAGACGTCTGATGGGGTGGAGGGATAGAGTTGTGGGTAGGGTTAGGGTGTGGTCTGATAATCTAGCTCCACCCATTAGCCACAAATTGCATTCGTTCCACGCCCAGAAAGGAGGAGCTACACGTAAGCCCCGCCCACTCGCTCTATCAGACAACATTCCTTCAGTTCCCAAGTTTTGCACAATTTGGCCACAAGGTGGCATGCAACTACAATGGTACTGTCTCAGTGAAACTCACTCACCAATGCATATTAATAATAATAATAATAATAATAAAACTAATAATGGAAATTACTGTAAGAAGCTGTAATAAAAATATGGTTAAATGAGTAAATGGTATATAAATGAGATGTTTTACACAGATGCCACATGATGGCATTCCTATCGTTTTAAATGCTATGACAAAGTACTACAATGAAAGTCAGTTTTCTCTTTGGTGAAACATAGGAAGTTTTGTTTTTGTTTTTTTAATAAACCCACAACTAAAGGAGATCAGCTCTAACTCTGACGCTTCCACTAACATATACGCAACTCAGAAAAGAGGCGGCTTCCTCTGCAGGGTTATTTCACCCCAAAATGAAAATAATGTCATTTATTACTCACCCTTATGTTGTTCTACACCCGTAAGACCTTCATTCATCTTCGGAACACATATTAAGATATTTTTGATAAAATCCGTTGGCTCAGGGAGGCCTCCATTGACAGCAATGGTACTTTCTCTCTCAAGATCCATAAAGGTACTAAAGACATATTTAAATCAGTTCATGTGAGTTCAGTTGTTCTACCTTAATATTATAAAGTGATGATAATATTTTTTGTGCGCCCAAAAAAAACCAAAATAACGACTTTTTAACCATATCTAGTGATGGCCGATTTCATAACACTGCTTCTTGAAGTTTCGGAGCTTTACGAATCAAATCAGTGGATCGGAGCGCTAAAGTCACGTGATTTCAGCAGTTTGGTCGTTTTTATATACGCGATCCGAATCACTGATTCAACTCAAAAGATTCATAACGCTCTGAAGCAGTGTTTTGAAATCAGCCATCACTAGATTTTGTTAAAAAGTAATTTTTGGGGGTTTTTTCTCATCGCTTTATAGGCTAATATTAAGATAGAACCACTGAACTCATATGAACTGATTTAAATATGTTTTTAGTACCTTTATGGATCTTGAGAAAGGAAGTACCATTGCTGTCTATGCAGGCCTCACTGAGCCACCGGATTTCATCAATAATATCTTAATTTGTGTTCTGAAGATTAACGAAGGTCTTATGGGTGTGGAATGACATGAGGGTGAGTAATAAATGACATTATTTTCAATGTATTTTTTATCTAATCATTATGCAGGTGAGATGTTATTCCTGCTTTGGCTTTTCAGCCTGTCACACCTCCGCCGGTGCCATTAAGGTGCCATCTTAACATACTGTGCATCATTAATCAATGATCAAATGTCAATTTTTGACCTCTGTTTTGTTTATAACAATCTTATAGAAACAATAATTTCTTATGCAAATTGGAGCACATGCCTTATTAATTTAAATTAAATTATCCTCTTATGCATCCACTAAGAAAAAACATTTCTCATCAGAGCTATTTACAAAACAAAGTCCCTCAGGGCTTTTAGTTCAAAGATGTGCTCATTTGGAGTAAAAATATAATCTTTTCTTCTATTTTTTACGGTGGCCGAGAAAGCTCAACGTGCTGCAAATGAAGAAAACACCAGCAAATAGAAAAAACACAGCAAATAAAGAAAATACTCCATCAGTTTGACAACACATGGACTGCAAATTCCACAACACTTACAAAAAGACAAACGTGCTGCAAACTCCACAGGGTGCAGAGCTGCAGACATTGTCACATTGTGAATCTATCTATGCCTGTCTGTCTGTCTCTATCTCTATCTGTTCATCTATCCTAGACTTTCTTTGTCTTTTAGCAAGAAAGGCTGAAAAAGAAATCAATCTGCTGCAGGTCATGGATTTCCTTTCTTCATCAATTGGACTGAGAGAGCCATGATGTGTCTGAGCCAGCAAACTACAGTTTCCTTCAAATGATTACCTTATTTTGTAGACACACACACACACACACACACACACAACAATCGTAAAAGTCCACTTAGAGTTAGTGAAGTAATCGATTCACTTGTTGTTGATCAACTAAAAAAATCAAAGTAAAAAATCAATACCTGCCTTCCCTGCAGTCATTCATACTGTAAGGTAAATCTAATGTTGATTGAATATTTCTTCACATTGTATATCATCTGCCTAGTTCATCATTGATCTCTGTAGAGGACAGGGTCATCGTGAGTGTGTGCCCTATCAGAAGCACATGTAAGTAAAGCCATTATTCGTATTGCATCCAAGATGTTTCGATTCTATCGTGTCTTCATGGTAGCAAGTCTGTAATATGTAGCAATAATGCACATATCTCAATCCATAGCTGCTCCATTTTTAGAATAAACATTTGATAAGGTTGTTTTTCACTGGTTTGATAAGATAGTTATAGTTACATGCATTGATCAGCTTTCCTCTTAGTCGTATGTAAATCTCACAAGTGTGTGTTGTGTGGACGGTGATCGATTTCATAACAGCTGCTCCTGTTTCATGTATTTCTTTCTGTGCCATCTGTTCTCTCCCACTGCCAGAGCAGCCAAAATGCTATTGTGTCTTTTCACAAGCATTACAAACAATTTTATGCTAATCCTGCTAATCCAGTACTATAGCAACCAAGCTTTCCCTTTATAGTTATATTCTATTTGTTTAACCAATGGCTGAAAGGTATCAGGTCAATGCTAACATTGCTGATGAAGTGTCTAAGAAATGTATTTATGCCACATAATTGCATATCTCAAGAACATACGTCAACGGCTGCTGTACTTTATATGAACAGTAATACTTGAACAAAAATATGAACAAAAATACTTGATTTTTGTAAAGCCTTATACAGCCAAGTAATGGGACAAACAATGACAAATTAAACACAGTTTATCAAGGAATTATTAATTAATGTAAAGGGTCAAACTAAGTAGTCTATATCTGGAGAAAGGTTAGCCTTCTCATTCATCTCAGTGACACTTGTGTGGCTTGTGCAGGACCCCACAGAAGTGTGTGATGGGAAATCATCTTTATTAATGGGACTTAGTGCTGCTGCCAGGTTATTTTGAGTCACTCACCTGAGCTGTAAATGCCATGTGACTGATTAATCTATGTAACAAATCTCTACAGCAGACAGGGGAAACATGAGCCTATTTTACACCATTTCATACAAATGTATGAAAGTGTTACTTTTATATACTGTTATACAGTGTTGGTGAAAGTGTTTTTTTTAAAGTAATGCATTACAACAGGGGTTCCCAACCACATTCCTGGAGGCCCCCCAACACTGCATGTTTTCCATGTCTTCTTAATCAAACACTCCTGATTCAGATCATCAGCTCATTAGTAGAGAATCCAAGACCTGGGCTGCGCTCCACTCCACTTTTAGACACACACTCGCAAACTTCCCTAAGCACTTCCTCTCAGGAGAATCTCTGCCGCCATTTTGAAGTGCGTTCCAATTTGTGAAGTGGACAAGGGAAGTTTATATGGACAGACCTTCGCTCCCTTGATTTTGACTGAGGGTACTAGTCTACTTCATACGTACACTTCAGGCAGCTTCATATACCACAATGCAACACGAATGCTGCATTAAACAGTTTCGTAAGGGGAAAAAATGTAAATAATAAATCAAATCCATTGCGGATTCCAAGTGATCAAGGGCTTATGATGTTCCAATACAGCTCATTGCACGTGTTCTGCCAGTAGTGGGCACTCATGCAATGTAAGCAATGACGTACATCCGAGTCAACAATACTGAGTGAAGTTATCGAGGGAAGGGCATAAAAAACGAACTGGAATGCAGCCATGGGCTCCGACAAAACGCTGCAAAATGTTTTTTAAACGGAAACGGTGGTGCGTTGAACACCCACATTTGTAAATGACTTTACTCTGACCCATTGTGCGAGCTGTCTCTTTAAAGGAACACTCCACTTTTTTTGAAAATAGGCTCATTTTACAGCTCCCCTAGAGTTAAACAGTTGAGTTTTACCGTTTTCGAATCCATTCAGCCGATCTCCGGTTCTGGCGGTACCACTTTTAACATAGCTTAGCATAGTTCATTGAATCTGATTAGACCGTTAGCATCGCGCTTAAAAATGACCAAAGAGTTTTGATATTTTTCCTATTTAAAACTTGACTCTTCTGTAGTTAAATCGTGTACTAAGACCGACAGAATATGAAAAGTTACGATTTTCTAGGCTGATATGGCTAGGAACTATACTCTCATTCCGGCGTAATAATCAAGGAACTTTTTCCGCTGGTCTTAGTACACGATTTAACTACAGAAGAGTCAAGTTTTAAAAAGGAAAAATATCACAACTCTTTGGTCATTTTTAAGCGCGATGCTAACGGTCTAATCAGATTCAATGAACTATGCTAAGCTATGCTAAAAGTGGTACCGCCAGAACCGGAGATCGGCTGAATGGATTCGAAAACGGTAAAACTCAACTGTTTAACTCTAGGGGAGTTGGAAAATGAGCCTATTTTCAAAAAAGTGGAGTGTTCCTTTAATACTGCGTGGTTTATATACCTGTTGCTGCTGATTGGGCTGACATTTTTGACACACCCACCAAACAAGAGAAAACTTATCTCAAACCCCGTTGCACACCATTTCCAGGAAACATGTCGTTCAACCCAGAAACCGTAGCAAAACATTGAGCTTGAACGTGCCCTTGAAATGCGTGTGTCAAACAAAGGAGAGATACAAAATATGCAGTGTTGGGGGACTCCAGGAACGTGGTTGGGAACCACTGCATTACAAATTGCATTACGCCCTAAAAAAAAAAAACGAACTGCGTTACTCAGTTACCTTTTATGGAAAGTAATGTGTTACGTTACTTTTGCGTTACTTTTTCTCATCAGGGCTGGGCTGTTTGTTTGTATGTTTGTCTTTATAACTACAAAAAAAAAAAAAAAAACTATTTTTGGCAAATGTAAAGGCCCTTTCACACCAAAAGTGAAATGAATAAGCCTCAGGCTGAAGTGCAAATTCACGCCTGTACAGTAGAGGGCGCAGCTCAAACAAACAAGTCTTTCAGCTGTGCTGCCATTCTGAATAGCAGAAGAATAGGTTGTAGGAGAAGTAAATGAGTAAATGTATGCTCACATTTAGTCTAGAATAACCATCTTGTTTACACAGTGCACACAACGCCTTTGCACTCCTGATTTCTTGAAACATGGGAAGGGAACAGGAGCTGTCAGTCAATAAATGGGAAAACAAAGTAACTTGCGTTACAGTTATTTGAAATGAGTTACTTTACTAGATACATAGAGAAAATAATCTGATTATGTAATTTGAGTTACTTGTAATCAGTGTTGCCAAGTCCGTGGTTTTCCCGCGGAATTGGGCTACTTTTACACTGTTGCCGCGGGTTGTTTTTCATGTCCGTGAGTTGAATCGACCCAAAATAACGTGATATTTAGTCCCTGGAATGCGAATTTTACTAGGGGAGCCCCACCAAAAACGCAAATTTTACCCTCCAGAATGTCATTGGGCTAGTTTTGAGGAGCAATTGCCCAATTGCCCAAACCCGCCCAGGGTTTTGTTGTGAAAGCCTGGCAACCCTGCTTGTAACGCTTTACCCCCAAAACTGCTGTTTGTGTGTGCAAAACTGCAAACATCCGAAGTGTGCGCCCAGAAAGATGCCTCTCAGACAGCATGTGAATATCCTATTAAATCCAGTTCTCTTTCATGTCTTCTTGCGCTTGAACAGACAAATTCCCACAAAATTATATCAAAATGCCCATAGGCAAGTATCCTTGTGAAACATAGTCATTTATTTCTTAAGTGAACTTAAACAGTTGAGAAAGAATAAAGAAAATGCTTGTGTAACAGTAAGTTGGATATGTGCCGCTTTTAAAGTGACAGCAGCCTAATAAACCTTGTCCTCAAGGTGCAATATGTAAGAATTTTGCAGTAAAATATCCAAAAACCTCTATGCCAGTGTTATATATTTTGTTCACTTGAGTACTTACAATATCCCAAATGTTTCCAACTATTTGTAAATTGTGAGAAAATTGCAATTTTAACCAAGGCTCTGGAACGTGTGAGGAGTCGCCTGTCAGTTGCATCATACCCGCGTTACCCTCGGTTTCCGGTTTTATTTTGTAGAAATCATGGAAACACCAAAGACGCTTTAATATATTACACGTTTTTATAGACAAGGGAAAAACTGTTTTGATATAATTATAGACAGAAAACTAATTATTGTTATAGCTCAACACGTTTAGTCTTGTTTAAATCTATTTTTTTGTGACCATGACTGTGGAAGAAATTTTGAGTTTCTGTATGATTTCCATATGATTTTACTTATATGCTAATGGTTAAATAATTTTGTCTTTCTCAGAAGTGCATTCTTTGGGTGACAGGTGGAAAAAACCTGAAGTGGTTAACATGTTCGTAATATGGTAAAAGGACAGAGGCTTCAGCCTTGGAGGTTAGAGATATAAAAGTGAGATGAAGCTTTCATTCTTTGTCTTACACTCTGCAGCTACTTGTGTTTCTGTATGACCTGTCTGACCTTTCTTGCAAGAAATAAAACCTTTAAAAGACATTTGGACGAGTTTGTCTCTTATGCAGTAAGTCAGTTTTTATTTTGCCAAGTAGCTAACATAGCATAATCAGATGCAGCTTTATTTTTAGTAACAGTAATGCAGAATTTTCTCCATTCTACAATACGTTTTAAATGAATTGCATGCCATTTATCAACACAAGCCATCCAGCATTTAATATGATATTCTAAAATCGATCTAGTTTACTGTGTGTGCAATAAGTGTCTCACAGCAGCCGCCGAGCGAACGCAGACGTTATAACATTTTCAACACACTCAAATGTATCTAATATGATAAACAGTGCTGCGTCACCTCATACTCATGACCGGAAAAGCGGAAGCATTTATTTAGCAATTATTTATCCTATCCGTCCTATCCCGATTATTTTCCATCAGCTGTGATGTGAAGACCACATGTCCCAAGATTCCGCGCTCAAACTTGCCGTCATCAAGCTACGCCTTTGTTTTGAATAAGCCTCTAGCGACCTCTAGCGGACAGAAAATTCTTCATATTGCACCTTTAAGCTAACAACAAAAGAGAAAGAGAAAATCACTCTAAATATTCACTGTGCTATTAAATTAAATTTAAAATATGATAGAGCTGTGAAAGAATCAGTAGCTCCTACATTTGAACAGGCATCATTATGAAAATAACTGAAGGAAATAGTGCTAAAAAAATAAAAGTATTGGTATGTGGCTCATTCTGGAAAAAGTGGTATCGGTGTATCCCTAGTTTTTAGTTTATGGTGGGCAGCTTTGCTTAATAATTTGAAGTTATAAGAGGTTAGATGTGTTGTTTGAAGAGTACCACAAGCTTGCAGCAAGATTATAAGCAACTAAAACAGTCCTCAACATGTGCTTAAATCATATTTAATCAAAAGTATTTTATCTGAACAGTGTCTTTAATATTCTAGATGATGATACTGAATCAGGCAATATATAAAAAATATATTATCCATGCAATTTGATACTAAATTAATGGCCACAATAAGATATGCAAATATGTTTTTTAAAGCCTGTGCAGAGAGGAGCAATAATGCACTTCTTGTCTCTATCAGCAGAAAGGAAATTAGTGCCAATGATAAGTAGAGCATGATAAAGATGATGAACATATTCTCACTGTTCTGACTGGTGTGAACAGCCCTTCTATACACTATGCATGAGCTGCTCTTTTCTCTCACCGATCCCAGCAGCACAAACAGAACCCGGTCAGAAAGTACTGCTGGACTGGGACATGTCAGTGTTATTTGAGGTCAACTGGGTTACATTCATTCATACATACATATTTTAAAAAAGTAGCCATCCTGCTGAATAGGCACACAATTTAAAAACACAATGACTGCAAAATAAAATAATATTTAACAACAGTATAATTAATAATCAGGAAGTTATCAGAATCTAGTATTTTACTCACATTGTAACCTTTGACGTGATGTAAGACGTACAGTAGGATGTAGGAGTAACGTAAGCTTAGACGACTCTCACGATTTAAACAAATAGGGCTGTTCACCAAATTCAAGCTCTTCTCTTATATCAAAATCATCCAACATTTATCTTTAAAATGTAGACTTCTAATTCGTGACCGGTGTTTTGCTTTGCTCTCTCCTCTGTGCTTCCACATTCATCATGCGTTGGGTCAGGGGTTACTCTTCCACTGCAAATCGATGTGTAAAGCCGTGTGCTCAAAGCTAGTTAAATAGTTTTAATATGGATATGTATACTTTTTTTTTTTTTTTTTTTTTACAAAAAATCATAGCTTCACTTCAAAAGACCCTAATTAACCCCCAGAGCCATGTGGAGCACTTTTATGATTAATGTATGGATTTTTTTTGCTTCAAAATCAGGCCCCCCTTTCACTACCATAATAAAGCTTGGAAGAGCAAGGATATTTTTAAATATGTCTCTGATTGTGTTTGTCTGATTGAAGATGAGAAGTGAGTAAATCATTGGATAATTTTCTTTTTTGGGTGAACTGTCCCTTTAAGACTTTCTCAGTCAACCAACCCTTAACTGAAAGACTTTGTCAATTTTCAAAGATTTTCCTGGTTAACATTATGGCTATGCAGCTCAAATAGCACCTAACAACACGAACCTGGCGATTCATTTTTATCCAAACTGTTCTTTTTTAGCTTATTTTAACAAATGTTAATGTACTATTTAAAACAGCAGAATTTAATTTTCATGAAAAAAAAAAAACATTTCAAATGAGCAAAAAAACTTAAAAAGTAGTATTAAATAGAATTAAATAATACTATTAAATATTTTTATTTTAAATAAAATAATTAAAATAAAGAAATAATAATATGTTATGTAAAAGGGAAAAAAAGGTCTACTATCAGGTCTATTATCACAATGGCTTTCCTCTCTGTTTACATGAAGCAGTGTGTGAATGTTTGCTTTATCCGCAGACATCACCTTTGGGAAAGTGAGCTGTGAGTTTGTGTGAGGATGTGTCGTTTGGCTGTCACTCAAACTCTGGATTAACTGACAGCGGAGGTTTGCTTCATCATGGGAAGCTACTGCACAGGCTGTCTGCCTCAATGGGCCATTCAGCTCCCTTGAGAAACAAACGCCTAACGATCAGATCGACGGGGCACTAGTGGGAATTGCTGGAACTCAGCATTCTCCAGGCTCTCATTAAGGGAACCGCTCATGAATAGAGGAAAAAAGTAATATTGGCTTTTGTGTGTGTGTTATTGATCAAAAATGTATGTGTAAAGGATTTCTGAATGTTATTAGATTATAATATTGCTGAAGTCAGATGATATGTAACTAATAATGTTAGTTAAGTCAAAAGCTACAATGCCTGAGATTAAAAATACTAAGTTAAAATCAAATTAAAAACTAGCTGTTTTGGATATAGCGCTGTATTGGTTGGTCTGCTGTAACATCAAAGACCTGGACACTAGAGAACCCATTGGAGGCGTCCCACCACTGCTGCATGGAAATAACCACACTTCAAACTCCAGAGGCTTTTTGCAAAGTGCTGAGGTTTGGCAGGGAAAATCAATGCTAAAAAATTACATATATATATATATATATATATATATATATATATATATATATATATATATATATATATATATATATAATGTATATATATATATATATATATATATATATATATATAGAATGTATATAGAAAAAGAATCACCACCCTTTAAAATAATCAAATTTTGTTGCTTTGCAGCCTGAAATGAAGCTGTTTTATCCAGCTGTATTTACTCAGTGCAACTTATAACTTCCAAGTGAAAGATATAACTCCAGCATGTCAGAAAAATTAAAAACCATAATCACTGAGTTGAAAAAAGGATCACCCCCTTGTGTGAGAATTTTGTTGAACCACTGTTTGATTTAATTACAGCCTTTAGTCTGTTGGGATATGTTTCTACTAACTTTGCACATCTAGACTTTGCAACATTTGCCTACTCTTCTTTGCAGAACTGCTCAAGATCAGTTAAATTTGATGGTGACCGTTTGTTGACTGCAGTCATTTCACAGATTTTCCATGGGGTTTAAGTCTGGGCTCTGACTAGGCCATGCAAGGACATTCACATTTTTCTCCTTCAACCGCTGTGTAGTCAGTTTTTGATATGTGCTTTGAGTCATTGTCATGTTGGAAGGTAAACCTTCTTCCCATTGACAACTTTGTGGCAGAGGGCAGCAGATTTTCCTCATTTCCTCATCCTATTTTGCCCCATCCATTTTTCCTTCTATCCTGACAAGTGCTCCAGTCCCTGCTGCAGAGAAACACCCTCATTACAGGACATTACCACCTCCATCTTTTACTGTAGGAATGGTGTTATTTGGATGGTGAGCTGTACTGGATTTCCGCCCGACATATCGTTTGGTGTTGAGGCCAAATAATTCAATTTTAGTCTCATCTGACCATAACACCTTTTTCACGTGGCCTCAGAATCTTCAAGGTGCGTTTTGGCCAAGCTCAGTCATGACTGCATGTGGCCTTTCTTGAGTAGTGGCTTTTTTCTTGCAACCCTCCCATACAAGCCACATTTGTGGAGAATTTGTGATAATGTTGTCACATGCACACAATGACCGCTCTTTGTCATAAATTCATGCAACTGCTTCATAGTTGCTGTAGGCCTCTTGGCAGCCTCTCTGACCAGTTTCCTCCTGGCTCTTTCATCCAGTTTGGAGCAATATCCTGGTTCAGGGAGGGTCTGCGTTGTACCAAATACCTTCCACTTCTCAATAATAGACTTCACTGTGCTTCTAGGCATTGATAAAGCCTTTGAAATGTTTTTGTATCCATCTCCTGACTTGTGCCTGTCCACAACTTTATCCCGGAGATCTTTTGACAGTGTCCATAGTTGATTGTTTGCTTTAGTTGCACTACCAAGGACTGAAATGCTCCAGGAAAGCTCTTTTCATGCTGAGCTAATCAAAATGACCACATCTGATCACAGTTGAAAGTCAAATGGCTTTGTGTGCCATTGAGAAGGTGTTTTGCTACACTCATTTAGCTACAAGTAATTTTTAGGAGGGGCTGATCCTTTTTCCAACTCAGTGATTCTGGTTTTTAATTTTTTAATTTTTAATTTTTTTTTATTTTTCTGACATGTTGGAGTTATATCTTTCACTTGGATGTTATAAGTTGTAAAGCATTAATACAGCTGGATAAAACAAAACTGTGTCCGTCTTTTAGGCTTTTCTATACCCACTGTGTGTGTGTGTGTGTATATATATATATATATATATATATATACAGTGGGTACGGAAAGTATTCAGACCCCTTTAAATTTTTCACTCTTTGTTATATTGCAGCCATTTGGTAAAATCATTTAAGTTCATTTTTTTCCTCATTAATGTACACACAGCACCCCATATTGACAGAAAAACACAGAATTGTTGACATTTTTGCAGATTTATTTAAAAACAAAAACTGAAATATCACATGGTCTTAAGTATTCAGACCCTTTGCTCAGTATTTAGTAGAAGCACCCTTTTGATCTAATACAGCCATGAGTCTTTTTGGGAAAGATGCAACAAGTTTTTCACACCTGGATTTGGGGATCCTCTGCCATTCCTCCTTGCAGATCCTCTCCAGTTCTGTCAGGTTGGATGGTAAACGTTGGTGGACAGCCATTTTTAGGTCTCTCCAGAGATGTTCAATTGGGTTTAAGTCAGGGCTCTGGCTGGGCCATTCAAGAACAGTCACGGAGTTGTTGTGAAGCCACTCCATTATTTTAGCTGTGTGCTTAGGGTCATTGTCTTGTTGGAAGGTAAACCTTCGGCCCAGTCTGAGGTCCTGAGCACTCTGGAGAAAGTTTTCATCCAGGATATCCCTGTACTTGGCCGCATTCATCTTTCCCTCGATTGCAACTGGTCGTCCTGTCCCTGCAGCTGAAAAACACCCCCACAGCATGATGCTGCCACCACCATGCTTCACTGTTGGGACTGTATTGGACAGTGCCTGGTTTTCTCCACACATACCGCTTAGAATTAAGGCCAAAAAGTTCTATCTTGGTCTCATCAGACCAGAGAATCTCATTTCTCACCATCTTGAGCTTTCATGTGTCTTGCACTGAGGAGAGGCTTCCGTCGGGCCACTCTGCCATAAAGCCCCGACTGGTGGAGGGCTGCAGAGATGGTTGACTTTCTACAACTTTCTACCATCTCCCGACTGCATCTCTGGAGCTCAGCCACAGTGATCTTTGGGTTCTTCTTTACCTCTCTCACCAAGGCTCTTCTACCCCGATAGCTCAGTTTAGTCGGACGGCCAGCTCTAGGAAGGGTTCTGGTCGTCCCAATTGTCTTCCATTTAAGGATTATTGAGGCCACTGTGCTCTTAGGAACCTTAAGTGCAGCAGAAATTTTTTTGTAACCTTGGCCAGATCTGTGCCTTGCCACAATTCTGTCTCTGAGCTCTTCAGGCAGTTCCTTTGACCTCATGATTCTCATTTGCTCTGACATGCACTGTGAGCTGTAAGGTCTTATATAGACAGGTGTGTGGCTTTCCTAATCAAGTTCAATCAGTATAATCAAACACAGCTGGACTCAAATGAAGGTGTAGAACCATCTCAAGGATGATCAGAAGAAATGGACAGCACCTGAGTTAAATATATGAGTGTCACAGCAAAGGGTCTGAATACTTAGGACCATGTGATATTTCAGTTTTTCTTTTTTAATAAATCTGCAAAAATGTCAACAATTCTGTGTTTTTCTGTCAATATGGGGTGCTGTGTGTACATTAATGAGAAAAAATAAATGAACTTAAATGATTTTAGCAAATGGCTGCAATATAACAAAGAGTGAAAAATTAAAGGGGGTCTGAATACTTTCCATACCCACTGTATATATATATATAATATACATATATAGTATTATTTAAAAGTATTTCAAATTGAAACACTGCACTGAATAATTCATTTGTTGTTTTGCGGTGCTGCCTACATCTTATTAAAGAGCGAGTCTTGTAAGTTCTCCCACCCTCATGACCCAAGACTACTACTTTTTTTGTCAGCAAATGCACCATGGAAACAGTTAAAAATAGAGCAGTACAATAGAAGCAGAACAGATCAGTTAACAATAGGTAAAAGGTACAGAGAACAACGTTTTGTAGAAAGCCAGCAATTCAGTGCAGTATGCTAACTTCCAGAGCCAAAAAGGAATGTAAATCAGAATGAGTCTTCTCTGGCCAAACAGTTTTCTGAAGATAGCTACTAGCAATAAATCATATCAATTTAAATAAAATAAAATACTTTATAAATATTATTAAAATATTGGCGTGAAGAACAGTTATAATTTTACTAGCTTTATGTTAAATGTGCATGTTAAAAAATAATCTTTTATGGGTACAGCCAGTGTTTATTAAATAATACATTATGACATTTACTTCCCATGCTAAATTATAAATGAGAACAAACACATGTTCAGCTTGATATTTGGCAACACAATTCTCCCATCATTCAGTTTTCATCAAATGTTTTTTCCTGTTACTAATAGATATGATATTGTTTGAATAAACCCAAAAGTACAATTATGTGGACAGACAGACAGACATATAGATAGATAGATAGATAGATAGATAGATAGATAGATAGATAGATAGATAGATAGATAGATAGATAGATAGATAGATAGATAGATAGATAGATAGATAGATAGATAGATAGATAGATAGATAGATAGATAGATAGATAGATAGATAGATAGATAGATAAGCCTCAGATGTGGTCTGCTGAATTGAGTTGTTGAAGTTCACACAGGTTGTGTTTACAGATATTAAATCTGGTGTTGTTTTTGTTCGGGATGTCCTCTGCCGATTGACCCTGATGAGACTAGAGGCATAGCACGAGGATTTAATGACTGGAAATGTTCTTTCACACTGTGGCCCTTGTTTTCTTTGGACGCTCAGACATGCTTACATAACATCTGCTCATGCTTGAAGTGCACAGTCCTGATTGGCTCTTGATGACGGTAAGATTTACCATCAGCTTCCGACTGTATCAGCGACAGAGTTATGGGAGAAGACAGAGAGCGGGATCAATCAGTGTATGTGTGGCACTTGTTTACGGTAGCATCGCTCTTTCCCACAAGGACTCAATCCAAAGGCCCAGTTTCCCACAAAGGCCTGATCTAAAGGTCTTCAAATCAGGAACAATAGGATTTTCTAAAAATATGGCAAGTTGCAATTTTGCTAGACATAAAAACATCCTCAGTCTCCTGAAGAATAAGAATATTGGTTTGTTTATTCTGCTTCTTTAAAAGCAAAGCACCGAGATGCAAAACTGTAGAAACATCACAAATAATGCTCAGGATATGCTCATAAAAATGTTGAAAAAATTAAATAAAATACAAAGCTTTAAGCATAACAAGAAAGATCCAAGCTTAACAACCAAGACTTTCAGCAGGTTTTAGTTTAAATATTGAAGGCAGAGCAAAGGCAAGATACATACTGTTACTATGGCACTGCTCTTTTGACAAATGAAATGTGTTGAAATCTAGGCAAGATTGTTAAAAATATTTTTGATTTTCCAGTTTCCCAGTGTTCTTAAACCAGAAAATATATTCACACTTATATGCATATATTTAGTTTGAATAAACCTCATTTTTACATTGAAAAGATGGATTGGATGCTTTGCTGGTGTTGAAAATCTTTCCTATACCCATATACCCATCACTCTCACCTTACAGTACACTGAGGAAATGCTACAGTCTGTTTCAGTTGATGCCAGTGTCAAAAATAAAGCTCTTATGCAGGCTATCTATCATTATGGTATATTATCCACTCAGCAGTGACACAAAGCCTGCATGCATTTGACAGTACATTCATGGTCATTCCTTCTGTACATTGAGTCCACAAAACAGCACATTATGGCAAATGTATGCTATTATTAAAAAAAAAAAGAAAAAATAGTTGTTTATGACAAAATGCATTGTAACTGAACAGTCTAAACAGTCATAGCTTTTTTCTAAAAACACATTTCTCTTTGGCCATTCCTCTGTTACATTTGGCTTTAAATTAATTGAGTTTGAAGGGAAATTAACCCCCCCTCCCCTCAAAAAAAAAAAAAGTGTCATGTAATCACCCTCACGCAGTTCCAAACCATATGACTTTGATGATTGAATCTTAAACCGGATTACCGAAAAGAATGATTTAGTCATAAATCACTAAGATTTTTAGTACATTTCCGACATTCTTTAAAATATCCCCTTTTGAGTTACACTTTAGAAAATCATACAGTGTGGAAGGACATGACGGTGAGTAAATGATGACAGAATTGTCATTTTTGGGTGAACTAACACTTTAAACTATGTACAGGCTAAAGGTAAACATAATGACATGTAATTTATGCTGGAAATATACGTATTTATACATTGCATAACCACATATCTTTCTTTATTCAGCAGGCAACAAATGATTAATGATTATGAGATGGTCATATGTCCAATTACGACCAGTTCTATAAGAAAAAAATATTTGCTTACAGAATCATGCTATTTCTGCACATCACATAAAAAATTAGCCTATACAATAAAACAAGGTGAGATGCTTTGACTCCAACGCTGTTTCATATATTTTCAGTCACGACTGAATGTGTTTGTAAGATTTTTAACTCTTTTTCCGCCATTGACTGAATTTTCCCGCTTTCAATGTTTTCACTGTTATACAGTAGTGGGCGCTATTGCGCATCTTCTAAAAAAGTAGACAATCTCTGGATCAAAACAAAGATAAAAAAGAAGCAGAAACAAGCGATAAAAACATTGCTTATGCACGTTGTAGTCTTTGAAATAAAATGCGATTTTCTCAGCTTTTTCTTCAGAATGTTGCTTTTTTATTAAAGCTGCAGTCCGTAAGTTTTGCCTCTTTGTCGCCATCTCTGTTTGAAACCTGCAATTGCAGTTATTTGCGGAATTATCATCTTTACGTGGGTTGTGCATCGGCGCGGATGAATCTAATGTTTGCTGTCAGTCACCACACCGGTGTGGATACTGTACTTCAGAATCACAGATTCTACGTCTTGAAAGTATGACCAAAATAACATGTCTGTCACTTTTGTTCTGATCAACTGAGAAAAAAAAAAGCAATAAATCGCGCTATCAATGGTGATTAAATCTGATCGCTTAGCTCAGATCACGTCAAACCATGTTAATTATTATTGTTATACTTTGTTCTCAAATTGTTAATGTTAACATCAGCATTGCGTGACTGTGTATTTAGTGTGCATTACCGTTACCTGTAGATTTTTAATTTCTGTAGCTACTTCGCAGTCCGAAGTCTTTTGCGTTTGACTACCAGTGAATCTCCAGATGATTGTCATTTTGAACCTTTCTGGATTACAATCCGCCATCAAAATGATATGTTTAATTATTGCAGCTGCGGTGAGAAAAGGTTATAAATGATCTGCCACCTGTAGCATCCTCCACATGCCTTATAACCTTATAGCTGGGACTCGTTCTCTATGTAAACAGATGCGACGTAATGACGCAAAGATTAACTACTGCATGCTCGAATTTCCCACGGAAACCTACTATTATCATCCAGATTAGGAAACAAGCTTAACAAGCTTAATGTTGTGAATCAGGCTAAGTTAAGGAGATTTTTTCTTTGAACACTGGCAGGTTATGTACTTGCTCAAAAATTGATTTTGAATAATTTTTTAACCAAAAATAAGTTACGGACTGCAGCTTTAAAGTGTTGATAAAAAAGAATGCATGAATGCATAAAAAAAAAAAAAAAAAAAAAAAAGAGGCTTTGTTCTTTAACATGTTCTTTAACTTTGTTCTTTAACACTTTTGCTCTATTTCATTTTCAGATATTCATACAACAAAATATTCTGGGTGCAATGACATTTTAATGAAAATTATCAAAAACACTGGTGGTGGCTGGCAACCTTAAAAACAAAAAAAACAAAAACAAAGACGGGGAAAGAGTTAAAAAATATCCATGTGCTAATGCAAGATATAAACCACAATGGTGATCCACCGATCACAGCTGTGTCAGTACCAGCCATTCTTGCCTGATACCCTGTAATAGTTTATGAACAGATGCTCACACATGCTGGGTTTGAGATACACATCCAAAAACCAATTTAGTTAGTCAGTGTTTGGACAAGATTGGTTTCATTCTCTAAAAAAAACATTACATTTTAATGCTATGTATCATTCAGAGTAGCAGCTTCTGGGAAGTCTATTCCTGGTGATTTTAAGGCACAAATATGATTAATTGGATACTAAAAGCTGCTGTCCTGTTTTTCTCAGGAATACAGATTTCATCTTAATTCCCATAAAACGGAGACAGAATCGTTTCACTGGCACAAGGCATAAAGTCACTCTCTCACTGATTCCAGTTCATCCAGGAAAGATAGCTGTAGACACAAAAGTACATTCCTGTTCTTCTTTATCAGCGTTTTAGCATTTTAGATGTTCAATGATGGAGATCTCGCCGTGATCGTGGCAGTCCGGGGTAAGACCGTTGAGGTACAGGCTGCCATTTTTGGTCAGGGTCGGGAGACCTTCTTTCTCTAGTTCATCTGTGAAGTTCACGGACAGGGTCCTCTTGCATGGAATCATGTCCTGACCTGGATTTTGGCCCAGCTCTGATGACAGCTTGCGCTTGATGTAAGCTGCCCGCTGAAACTTGTCGTAAATTTCCACGCTCAGGCGGCGCCGTGTCTCTTTGAATTCCGCTGACACATTAGCCGTCCATTCTGCAGCGTGAGCACGGAACTCTCCCACCTGGAACAGAAGGAATTGTCAGAGGGACTAAACGCAGTCAAGTGTCATATGTGTTTAGAAGCATTTAAGAGGTGTAAATCACAACTTCAAAAACCTGTTTTCTGTGGAAATATCTGAGCTCGAGGGAATGAGAGGCATGTGGGCTGATTCAGCCTCAGTGCAGCTGGGAGTGTATAGAAAGTATTTTGGGCCTGCTGCTATAAGGCCGGACAATTCATCCACCGTGTGCAGATGCGCTATGGATTTTTAGGACTCCCTCATCCCAAACCATAACTGTTATTGGGGTTATCCTGTGCAACTTAAAGGATTAGTTCACTTCAGAATTAACATTTCCTGATAATGTACTCACCCCCATGTCATCCAAGATGTTTGTCTTTCTTTCTTCAGTCGAAAAGAAATTAAGGTTTTTGAGGAAAACATTCTAGTTTTCTTTATGTAGTGGACTTCAATGGAGACCAATGGGTTGAAGGTCCAAATGTCAGTTTCAGTGCAGCTTCAAAGGGCTCTACATGATCCCAGACGAGGAATAAGTGTCTTATCTAGCGAAACAGTCTGTCATTTTCTAAAAAAATAAAAATTGATGTACCTTTTAACCACAAATGCTTGTCTTGCACTGCTGTGCAATGTGCCACGCATTACGTAAACATGTTGGAAAAGTACCAATCCAGCGTTTAAGCGAATGTGCAAAGACAGTCAAACACTCTTTACAAAAAAAGTAAAACAACAATGTCGGATGATTTTGAAGTTGAAGTTGGAGTACCCCTACCGCGGTACTTCCACCTATGACCTTTCCAATGTGATTACGTAATGTGTGGCACATCACAGAGCAGTGCAAGAGGATCATTTGTGGTTAAAAAGCATATACATTTTTATTTGTTTTATAAAATGACAGATCGTTTCACTAGATAAGATCCTTTTTCCTCGCCTGGGATCATGTAGAGCTCTTTGAAGCTGCACTGAAACTGTCATTTTGACCTTCAACATGTTGAACGCCAGTGAAGTCAGAGAGTAAAATCCTGGAATGTTTTCCTCAAAAACCTTAATTTCTTTTCGACTGAAGAAAGAAAGACATAAACATCTTGGAAGACATGAGGGTGAGTAAATTGTCAGTAAATCTGAATTCTGATGTGAAATCTTTAAAATTATTTTTGAAATTTATATCTGACCAATTCCCTAGTAACTGTCTCTGGCTTTTACTAATGTTCACAAAGTGCATGTACAACAGATTGGCATGTTGTGCAAACTATCATACAATTTTTACTATCATTATAATTTTTACTAGTTTATGATTACTATTCCAATATTAGTGTATTTATTGTAATATACAGTATACACTGTAATACTTTTATACAGCAGGGACGCATTGGATTAAGCAAAAAAGACCGTAAAGACAAAATTCTATTTCAAATAAACGTTCTATTCATCAAAAAAAATCCTGAAAAAAAATTTAAAAAATGGTAACACTTTAGTTTAGGGTCTAATTCGCACTATTAACTAGTTTCTTTTTATCATGCATATTACTAGGATATTGGCTGTTTGTTAGCATGTATTAATGCCTTATTTTGCATGACCTTATTCTACATCCCATATTCCTACCCAATACCTAAACTTAACTAACTAACTGACTATTAATAAGCAGTATTTAGGAGTTTATTGAGGCAAAAGCCATAGTTAATAGTTAGTTAATAGTGAGAACTGGACCCTAATCTAAAGTCTGACCAAAAAAGGTATCAAGTTTTCCACAAAAATACTGTGCAGCACAATTCTTTTCAAAATTTATAACAATACAATGTTACTACTAGAGTTAAAAAGGGCGAAAACTTTCCAGAAAATTTCTATGGGAAATTAAGCTAGGGAATTTTGGAAATATTTGGAATCTTGGAAAGTTGGAAACTTTACAGGAATTAATTAGAAATTTGGGATAATTTATACAAACTGTATCATATACAAACATAAATATAAACATTTTGTTTGGTCATAAGCAGACATGCTTACAAAAATATTTTAAAAATGACATTTTTGATATTTATTCTTTCACTGCACAATAAAAAACCATGAATGTTGAAAAAACAAAAAAAAAACATAAGTGTTCTGTGCATGTGATTGAGGAATACGCAGGGTAGAAATTCAACTGAATTTGCATTGAATCTGGTTATTTTATGTTTTTTCCCAACTACATTTTAGTTCCCTGTTATAAGCTAACCTGCAATTTTGCAAATTTCCAGTTTATTCCCATTAATTCCCATATACAGTATTCTCATTAAATTTTCATGGAAATTTTCCAACTTTGAAAATTGCAGGAATTTTGCAACCCTTGTTACTACTACTAATAACAATGTTTCTTGAGCACCAAATAAGCATATTAGAATGATTTCTGAAAGATCATGTGACACTGACGACTGGAGTAATGATGCTGAAAATACAGCTTTGCCATAAAAGATAAATCTTAATTTTAAAATATATTTAAAACAGAAAACATTAACCATTATTGCAGCAATAATATTTCAAAATACAAGAAAACTGTAATGGATGAAGTCCCACTTTCAGCAGCCATTATTCCAGTCTACAGTGAATCTATGAGCAAAACCTTTTATATAATCTATAAGAAATCATGTGCTGATTTGGTACTTAACCCTTATTGTTATTATTATTATTATTATCATAGTTGAAAATGATTCTGCTAAAGTGAGGAAACAGCAGTCCAGTGTTTTTTTTTCAGTCACTGAAGAATTAAATACATTTGTAGGTCGCTGTACATTTTCAAGTCAATTATTGTTTTTAAAAATTGCAAAACAAACACATTTTGGAAGTGCTGCACTATGGGAAACTGCTTGAAAGCATATTAGCATCTGCAAATTCAGCATTTGAACAAAGGGTCTGAATAAATACAGCATTTTTAAAGAATAAAAATAGACATTTGTTACATTACATATGTCTTTACAGTATTTTTGGATCAATTTAAAGCATCCTGCAGTGTAACCATCTAGCTGCTGATGATGCACAAATTTAGGATCAATAAAGTGCCTACCTACCTAGCAAACCTCTAAAACATATTACAGTTACACAAAAATATACTGTAAGTCTATACTGTAAGTTCTCAGCCTTTTGCTTAAGATTCTCCTGATGCATTATTACCAGAAAGCCCCTTAAATATATATACTACCACTGTAGTTTATTCAGGAATAAATAGAAGCCTAGAAAGACTGTGAAACAAAACCTCTCAAAATGAAATTGTAGTAAAAAAAAAAAAAAAAAACTAATGAGAAAATCTGATATAAGTAAACAAGGAACCTTTGCTTTCCCCTCTAATGAGGTCATTAGATAGTAACTTGTTTCCTTACAGGACTCTTGAAAAGTTCTAATTTGAGAAGTTTACTCTTGATTTAGAAGAAAACAAATTGTGTGTGTGTGTGTGTGTGTGTGTGCGCTATATAGCACCTTTCCAGCATTTAAAAAACCCTGAAAGGTGATGTATTATAGATGAGCATCAGGAAACAGAACTGGGTCATTCAGACCTTTCATTCACATTAATCCTGCACTGCATTTCCCTTCTCCACTATTTCCAGTAAGATGTGATAATGGACTTCAATGTGAGACATTTTCAGGTTCACATTTACAGTATTCTGCTGCTTCACATAGGGCTGAATAACACTGAGGCATATGACTGAGGCCTTTCGTAGATGACGTTCCTTACATGTTCTTGCAAATGACAAATCCAAACTCCTAAACATAAAACTAATTATGTGATACTATAGAGTATAATGTCATAAAATTGCACTTGATGGCATCAGAAAAGCACACGAGGTCCAGATAAGATGTCTTATTATGTGTTTGGGTCAGAGCAAACCTTCTGTTCCAGCTAATCCAAGCACATAATTCTCCAGGCTGCAGCTCATTCATTTCATACACTACAGTAAATGAAAGCTAAACACAGCGCTGATCTGTGATTGGCTCCTGACACACTGGAACTTTATGCTGTGGACTACATAGCAAACAAAGCCACAATAACACATAATGAACTCCTCGACATGACCTGGAACATTTCATACAGGCCTCATAAAACACATAAGCTGTTCCTAATCTTTATAGAAATGCAAAATAAGCAATAAAGTCATATTGTGGAGACATTAAATCAGCTCTACAGTATTTTGTGGGGTATAGTTGTGATGGAAAACTACTAGTGGACAAACATTCATAAGTACAGAAAAGGGTTGTGCCCTTAAATGCCCTTAAATTCCACATTTCTTTCCTGAATTGGAATCTAAGTTCCAAACCTAGAATGTATAACTGAAAGAAGTTTCTTATGCTTACCAAGGCTGCATTTTTTTTATTAAAATGTGCTGATTTTGTGCTCAAGAAATAATTATTATTATTATCATCAATGATTTTTCAGGATTTTCAGGATTCTTTGTTGAATAGAAGGTTCAAAAGAACAGCATTTATTTGAAATAGAAATAACTTGTAACATTACAAATGTCAATTTTGAATACTTGACATTTTGAATGAACTTTAAAAAGAAAAACCTTACTGGCCCCTCAAACATTTGAACAGTAGTTCATTAGTAAACATGTTTTCGTGCACTCAACGCGTGTATTTTCAGAAAAAGGTTAGTGCTGTCAAATTGCGATTTATCGCATCTAACATAAAAGATTGCGTTTACATAATATGTGTGTGTGCAGGGCTTGACATTAATGTTTTTGCTGCACCAGCCACCAAAGTTACTAGTCGCTCAGCATTTTCACTGGCCACAATTTTGACATCGATTCCATGGAAAAAAACTGCCAAATAGATATTTTTAATATTATCTCATAATTTGGCAGCAGGTATATTAGGCTGCTGTCACTTTAAGACCTGACGCACAGATCCATTATACTGTTACACATGCGTTTTCTTTCTCAACTGTTTACAATCACTTAAAACATAACTGACTGTGTTTACGTGAATACTTGCCAAGACCGGCATTTTGACATTATTTTGTGTGTATTTGACTTTTTAAGCGCAATAAGGAACAGAAAATGAACTCAATTTAGTACTGAGAGGTGGCTTTATGTGCCACACTTTGGATGAGAGCACAAAATCTGCATGAATGAGTATATTTATGCGCAATACGCGCAATCCCACGCCAAAATTCAAGCCCTGTAACACCAACAATATTCATCCAGAGCAAATTAAGTAAGTGAGTGAGGGGAGGCGGGTTTGTGTGTCAACTCACTGTCAGAGAGATGACAGAGAGAGAAAGTGCAGCTGGTAATGTGTATCTGTTCTGAGGAAAATGAGTATTGGAAGCATTTCAGATGTTTCAGTATTGATATGTATTGAAAAATCAGTATTTTTGACAACACTACATTGCACTTAGATTATTATTTCAGATGACTTTTTAAAAGACGTAACAAATTTATATATAATATATGAAATTAAGCCCCCTAAAGTGTGTGTGTGTGTGTGTGTGTGTGTTTGTGTGTGTGTATATATATATATATATATATATATATATATATATATATATATATATATATATATATATATACACATATATACACACACAAACAATAATTTTATGTGACTGATCCTCCCAATACACCATCACTATCAAAAATATTGATATTTCTACAATATGTCCACACTTAACAGGCTTAAATGGTGGAGATCTTAAATTCACCATCTGTTCTTGCCCATTATGTTACGCTAGACAAATAAAACTCTTCTTCTCTGTGACTGTGTTGAAGTGCAATACTGTCAATTTCTCTTTTTTTTAAATACACATTCCAATTCAACATCCTGTGGTTCATGGCCTATTGCAAATTCACACTGGAACTAAGAAGGAGCCATTTCTGAAATTCTGATTTTTGCTTAATCGTGGAACAGAAGTGTCTTTCTCACCCTGGTAAAAGCATATCAGTATACACATACCTCCTCTTTGGTCTTCTTGGAGATGACCCGGAGCCAGTCTCCAATCATACTGAGAACTGCAGCGAAGTAGGCAAGACCCACCAGGATCCAAAACCACACGATAGGCTTATAATAGTCCAGATACTCAATCTCAGAGCCTCCTGAATAAGATAAATGCACCCACATCCACCCACAGAACTCATGAATACTTCAGTTTGAGTGTTTTTCTGGGTATTTGTTTACTTTCAGAAACTAACACAAGTGCTTGAAATTGAGACTGAAGGAGTAGTGACTTCATTCACCTGCCACAAAGTCTCCAAATCCAATAGTGGTTAAAGTGATGACAACAAAGTAGATGGCCTCCAGAGCGCTCCAGCCTTCAATGTGTTGGAAGATGAGGGCGGGGAGGGCCACAAACAGCAGGCACCCAAACAGGATGAACAGGACTGTGGATGTCACACGGATTTTAGTTTGGCTCACATTCCATTTCTGAGAGGAAAAACAGATGCGAAGGGAGGTCAGAAAGCCTGGTGGAAAGACAATTAAGCTCAGATGTCCACAATACATGACCAGACACCATGTGAAAACATTCATTCTTATGCAATGTCAGGCATTTAGTATACACTGGCACACGTAAGACATAGAGAAGGACACTGCCATGCCAAAGTTTGAGATCGGTAAGATTTTATAATGTTTTTGAATGTCTCTTATGCTCACCAAGGCTGCATTTATTAAAGACAGTAATATTGTGAAGAAGTATTACAATTTAGAATACCTTGAATGGAATTCAAGAATTCATGAATTTTCAGCATCATTACTCCAGTCTTCAGTGTCACATGATCCTTCAGAAATTCTGATATGCTGACTGTCAATAAACAGTTGCTTAATATTTTTGTGAATCATTTTTTTTTTTTAAATTGATGAATAAAAAAAATCAAAAGAACTGCATTTATTTGAAATATAAATCTTTTTTAACATTATACTGTAAATGTCTTCATTACTTTTCAACAATTGAATGCATCCAAGTATTCATTTTTGAACGGCAGTGTAAATACAAAAAAGAAAAAAAGAAAATTATAATAATAAATAGAAATCACAAACAAATAGATTTAAAATTGAGTGAAAAATTTATTAAAATAATAATTTTCAATGACATTTCACACTGTTATCTGTCATGTGATATATCCCACCGTCATGGAAAATCTGGAAATATTGGGCAATTTTAAAATTGCGCTTTCAAGGCTTAGAAAGGTGGACTTTAATCCAAGTTTAAAATAAATTATTGAGAATACACATTTTTATAATTGTTCAGCTGTACAACATCATAGTGATGTCCTTTTTTTTTCGATACAACATAGTGCAGCTGAATCATATGAGATTCACACAAACTTGTTTAAATTAATTTAACATTTGTTTTACACATTATTTTCTCAAAATTAAGAAGTTATTAATACATATATCAGGATTTACTAATAGACTTTATTAATGTATATTAATTAGCCAAGCATGTACAGTTATTGTCCAGTGTCGATAATCTCATGTCAAATATTCTGTAGGACGAACAATTACCCTGGCTGAAATATTGGCCTATCACTAGTTTAAAGACCCCCTCAAAATGAAAGCTTTATGGCCTTTGAGTAGGGAACTACAAAATGTTGATATTTTTAGCAGATATACACTTTTAAAATGTGCAAAAATAGGAACAGGACCAAAATGCAGATCATAAAGAATGGATGAAGGAAACTGATGACTCATGCTGCACTACACAGATATTTGTCCAAATATGTCAACACAGCACAGAATTAGCTGCACTGAACAAGCAAATTCATGAGAAATAAACACTTTCCGTTAGAAAAAGATGTATTTTTCCTTTCGGCCTTAAAGAAATTGTGTTTACTATGTGGTACACAAAAGAGTGAGTGCACCAGCAATAAATAATTCACTATGCTGCATTGACTTTTCTGACAAAAAATACTGTATTGTGCATTTATTGTTCAAGTCAACATTCCAAATTGTTCCTGCGCAAAAACACAACAGCTCAGCATAAAGTGACAGTGTGTATGTGCAACGAGTGTAAACAAGATGGCCACCACAGGCACTTAAGATATATTACCATGAATCATCAAAGTCAATCAAACGATCATTAGTTTAGAGCTGCAGGGGATTTATTGAGCGAAGACAATAGTACATTTCTGATTGAAGGGATATGAGGTGCATAGACTTTTTTTCTAAACGAATGAACGAAATTGAGATTTTTACATCATCTGAAAGCTGAATAAATAAGCTCTCCATTCATGTATTAGTTTGTTAGGATAGGACAATATTTGATAAAAGATAAAAAATATTGAGAAAATCACCTTTAAAGTTGAATGAATGAGGCATTTATAGAGCGCTTTCATATGTACTACTGGACAACCCAAAGCGCTTTACAATCATATCAGGGGTCTCTCCTCATCCACCACCAGTTTTAAAGTTTTGAAGTTGTCCAAATGAAGTCCTTAGCAATGCATATCCACTCACAAAAATAATTTTTTGATATATTTACGGTAGGAAATTTTCAAAATATCTTCATGGGACATGATCTTTACTTAATATCCTAATGATTTTTGGCATAAAAGAAAAATTGACAACTTTGACCCATACAATGTATTGTTGGCTATTGCTACAAATATACCCGTGCAACCCGTGCATATAATACTGTTTAGATGTTATCTTTTCACTTGCCATGGTGGTAATTTCACATTAAGTTTTTATAAATATTTCACAGAATTGATCTAATCTTTTGTTTTAACTTGAATAGCTATTTTTTACACTGTAAAAAATCCTTGAAAACGTTTTGCATTCATTTTTCCAAAAATTTCTGTGACATCCTCTAGAAACTGCTGCACAAGTAAAAGGATTATAATTATAGATTATAAAGTGCATTAATGCTATAAATCCTATGAGCAATTTTGCTACATGATTTTAGCTCAACTGAATTAAACACTCACCACAAACATCTTTTCCACTTTGGCAATTCCTTTGCCAAATATTGTTCCCAGTTGATCGCCCACTCCAGCCAAGAGGAACCCAAAGAGTGGGATCCCCAGCAGGGCGTAGATAATGCAAAAGATCCTGCCTCCTTCTGTGTGTGGAGAGACATTCCCAAACCCTGCAGAAAGAGAAGTCATTCTGTCAGGAAGACATTATGTAGGTATTATCAGCCAAAACATACAGGTCTCAGCTAACAGGGAACGTTCTCAGAACTTTGGCTAAGGTTCTTTCTTCCAGTAACATTAACAGAACATTCCTTCAATGATATCTGATCTCTGACATCAAAACATTAGCACTAAAAAGTTATTTATACATCATCCATTCATGGAATGTTTTCCTGAAACATTTTAGTTGGATGTTAGTCTTTTTAAACATTACTACTTGCTACTTTTTCAGACGATTCAGACAACATTCAAAAGTAACGTTCCCATATTACTTAAAAAATGATAAAATAGACAATACACTACCTTAACGTTCACCAAGAATCAAGAAAAAAGCATTTTTGAAGCATAATAAATGTCTCTTTTGAACTTTCAGATAACATTCAGAAATAACACTTTCATAACTTAATGAGAATGTTAACAACATGCTCTTAGAACACATTTTTAATAGCTGGGGTATTACTGTGCTTCCTGAAACATTATTTTGTTGTTTTCTAAAGCTTGTAAGACATTTTGACAGTATATTTTGTCATATTCTCTTGAGTCAAACTGATAATTAAGCAAATTGTATGCCAAAAAGGAAAAAATAAATGTTTAAATCATTCTCCCCTAGTGCACTCTTCATTTGATTTAGTGTGGAGACAGCTTTATGAGAATTTAGAGTGGAAAGCCTTATTTATCTGTCAGGGAAACATAAGGGCTGATTTATCCAGACTACATGGAGAGTCTTCCAGTTAAGACTTTTTCAACACTTACATTTAGTGCAAAACAGATACAAATCATTACATACATTTAAATGCGATGAATGGGACATAAGTGGGATTAATTTGAGCTGTGTAAATACATTTCTTTTAAAAATGTATGAAAGCACAAGGAATAAGTGGATCACTAGACATTTGAATTCAACAGCCTTTGTTTTGTTTTGTTTTTTGGCAATTTTACAACTATGTTGAAATGACAACGCAATACTGCAAACCCTAAAATAACCGCAAAAATGACAAGAACAACTTTAGAGCTCTAAAAATACACTAGTTTTAACAAAAGAATCAACGCAAGTGCTTTTATAAAATTACAGCCTTCGTATTTACGCTTTTAAATCCTTCAAAAAAAAAAAGAATGCTAAATTTACTTCCATTGTAAGTGCCTCATTGCAACCTCAATTTTGGCTTTTATAAAAAGACACGTTTGCCATGTTATCGAAGAGAGGTTTTAAGGTAAGAATTAATACACAAACGTGTCAGTTAGCTTGTTAAATGGCTATCATGCTAAGCTAACTTAGCCACTAATGTAGCTAATGACCACATTAGAAAGAATGGTCAAAATTTAGCATGCTAACCAATTAGCTATTTAGCCTAGGACAACAGACGCAGGGACAGTTGACTACAGAAAGGCATTTTTTTGGGAACAGTAGTGAATATCAAAAATCCGTTCAGTCATTTCTGTAAGGCTTGGTCTAAGGATCATCTGAGTCATTCTGAGTCATCATTCTGGACAAAACTGGACAAGTGTAGACCTTATTCAGGTCAGAGCCATGATAGGTATGAAAGCAAGGCTGTGAGGGATAAACTAACCATGTTTTCAATGGCATCTGCTTTAAAAAAAAAGTGTATAAACCTACTAGATCTCCTAGAGTTTTTTTGTCCACTGAAATTCCTTGGAAAGATATTTTTGCAGTGTTTCGTCAACAGAACAATCCTAAAACACATTAAATAATGGGGCGTTCAAACCAGATGCGACTTGCATGAATAAATCATGCTATTCGCACATAGTTGATTCACATGTGAAATTCACTTCACAACAGACAGGAAAAACAGTCCCTCAGACTCTTCTATATCTTTCTGCACACTTGCTCTGAATAAACACATCAACTCGTCAGCGGGAAAGTAGTTGTAAAATATGGCGAATAAGCTCAATTTGCCGGCTTTAGCTAGCTTGTAGTCTCAATAAGTATATATATATATATATATATATATATATATATATATATACAGCTATGGAAAAAATTAAGAGACCACTCCAAGTTCAGAAATCAATGTTAAGTAGTCTCTTAATTTTTTCCATAGCTGTATATATATATATATATATATATATATATATATATATATATATATATATATATATATATATATATATATATAGCTCAAATTGAGTAAAGAGCGTTTTTTACAGCTTACCAGATTGTCTGACCTTCTCACTCACTTTCTTCCAAACAAGATCCTTTTTATTCCTGTTTCTATAAAAGTACGAAGATATATCCTACAGCTCCGGGTATCCACATACGGCGACAATGATTTTGTCCTCCATTGTTGTTTCGGATTTCTGCCTCCGCTCGCTACGTCATAATCAAGTCACTACTAGAGCAAGCTCCTGATTGGTTAACGCGGCGCGAATATTCGTCAAAGTTCAGATTTTTCAACTGCGCGTCAAACACCCGAAACGCTCAATTCGCGCCACCTCATTCGAGCGAATCTCGCCGCAGGATGTCTATCGCGTCAGAGTCACCTTTGATTTTTAACAGGAATGAAAGCGAGGCTTTGAGGGATAGACATACATCTCCTCAGTGTCTTGTACTGTTATGATGCGTTCACACCAAACGCGAATGAAGCGTTAAGCGTGAGTGATTTACATGTTAATGGTATTTTTGTGCTTTAGTACAAGTAAAAAAAATTACATACAGCACCTTTAAGTCAAACTCCTGCTCTAAAACACAAACACTTTGACAAACGATACAGACAAGCGGCTTCTGAAGACAAAGAAGCTGATGCAGGTACCATTTTATAGACAATTCACGTATTGCATAGTGTCACCTGACTTTGTACATGGCCAATGTCATTGGCGCGTGTGTACAAGTGATTCAGACACTGATCACACTGAAAATATTCCCATAGTGTCAATGCAATGACGCAGCGTCGAAGGTCCCATTAAAGGGAACCGATTGATTTGTTTTTCACTTTTTAAACCCTGATTCAAACCAAATCTATGCACTTGGTTACAACTTTTCACTTTAGGCGTATGAAAGGAACATTTAGGAAATTTCCTTTTTTGTCTGAGATGCAGTGATTGAAGTGGGCTAATACGTGTGGGCCGCCAGTTTTCCTTGCGTACCGGCACTTCCGATATGTTGCACGTACGGAAACCTGCCGTGCCCTCCCTGTTTTGAACCGAACATCTGAATTACCGGCACTTTTATTTTTCCATTTCAAGCTCTGCTGAGATGCATAACATTATGCAAGACATACAAAAGCAAGAACATAAACAATACAATATTTAATTCTATTATTTTTTTTCAAGAAAGTTTGAGAATACCAGTGGTTAAGGTGTGTGCAATACTACCACAACAGGAATTTAGGCAATTACAAGAGTAAAAAGCTAAGCCACTGGACAGGCCCACCCTGAGTGAAGAACATCAATGGGGGGCATTTCCGCAAGAGCCTCCATCCAATTACGTTTTCATTTTCCTTGAAACTCATTAACTGCGCTCAATCACTTCTCATGCACTCTGTCCTCTTTGAAATTTAATTAAATCAAAAAACCTTGAAAGAGCCATAAAAATGGTTTCCTGTGAGACAACATTAATTACACATGGCGCAATGGAGACAAATAACTGTAACGTCTTTACACATAGACTTTTTTTTTGGAAGAATTATGAACATATGTTCATGGTTGGATAAAAAAAAAAAAAAAAAAAAAAATCATACTTGTTCCAGCAGATTAACTATAAGGATTTAAGTATATAAAAATTTATAACACGTGTTAATGGCTTCAGCAGTTCTGTTTTCTCCTGATACAAGCAATACTGTTGCCAGACTCTTCATTGTTCAGATAATATCTAATTTCCTGACCTTAAATAGAAACAAACAACATGTAATAATGAATAATTAATTTGTCAGAGACCTAGATAAGAACCTAAACTGGCGACCAATGGGCTAAATCAGTTTTTGCAGCCCCCAATTGATTTTAATGTCTGATAAAACAAGTTTCCCAAAAAGAAACCAGCACTGTTCCGATGCACATATTTAATTGTGTCATATCCATTTATTTTATGCAAATGACTTCAATGGACACAAATCTTCAGATGTAAAAAGACGTGAGCCACATAAATTGATGCAGTGGTATGTCAGCTCATCTGTCTTGCTCAATAAAAGATAAATCGATGATGAAAACAGAACCTTCATAGAAAAATGGAATATGCTCTTATTCTGTTTGCTTAATTAATGCATCTCATTTGATCGGTCTCTCTGTAAAGTAATTTTAATGTCATTTTTGTTCAATTGAATGCATCCTTGCTGAATTAAAGTACCAATTTCTCTTTGGTCTTTTGGTCTACCAGCTAGAACAGTAGGTTTTTATGTGTTGCAAAATGTAATTTTTGTTTTTCTTATTCTGTTGCTAAAAATAAAATGTATCATGTATTTTGTGGTGGGAACAGTGAAAATATTGAAAGATCAAGTACCAATCTGATATACTGGCCAGAATAAGCCAGTAGATAAAACAAATCTTTGTTAAGTCCTGAAAGGAATGGCAGGATTATAGAGAAAGAGTAAGAAAATATGTCTTCTCTTTTTCAGTAAAAATATTTCTTATGTAAAAGGACAGCTATAGAGTAGGTGGTCAATTAGCAGACTTTAGCAGATCCTCCAGTTATTCCTCAGTTTCCCTAATTTGTAAACAATAACTTTAAAAATAAAAACACTGATCATGATTTATGAACCGTACAGTTTTTTAACTGGATACCTATTTTAATAGCCCTATTTAATGGCCCTCCTTATGTTTTCATCTGTATTTTAATAGCCCTATTTAATGGCCCTCCTCATGTTTCTATCTGAATAATATCATAGTGATATCATAGAGACAATGACAATAAAAATATATAAAAGTACAAACCTTTTCACAAATGTACAAAAAGTTAACTAAAAAAAAATAAAGTAGCTGTAGTCCCAGAATTGAAAAGCACCATGAACACATTCACAAGTCATAAAACCTAAATGACTGAAATTATGTGTTAAAAAAGCAGGATCATTTCTGTTCTCAGCAATAAACTGCCATGTCTCAGTCGAATCTGATGAGAAATGAATGTCATGTTCTGTCTTGGAGCACAACACAAGTCAGTTTGACACAGGGAACAAAAAATGTCATGCCACCCTCATTAGCGAAGAAGCACTACTTACTGGAAGACTGACGCAAAACGAGCTTAATGAGCACATAAGTGTGTCTTGTGAGGACTTCAGCACTGGCAAGTACTCTACACACATGTACTGATGCTTGAGTATTAGTGAATGCGATGCCCTCACCAACAGTTGAATGCATAAAGACACTCCAAAGTGTGTGTGTGCATCTTTACTGCGGTGTGAGGTGGACAGGGAGTGTTGACAGGTTTTCATTCAAATGACAAAAATGAAGAATTATTTGGTTGCCTATAGACAAACAAAAAAATGAAGCCTGTGAATTATCTTATTGACTATCAATTATTCCTGTGATGGCAAAGCTTAATTATCAGCAGCCATTACTACAGTCTTCAGTGTCAATTTTGTTCAATTTAATGCATCCTTGCATTTCATTAAACAAAAATCTTAGTGCCCCAAAACTTTTGAACATGAACAAAAAACATGGAGATCTGATGTGCAGCCCCAAGAACTTAGCCTCTTTCAACTTTGTATAAAAGGTCATGCTATCAGACCCGCTTGGTTCATTAATTGCACTTTATACTTCACAACCTAAGTAGGGAAGCTGGGGAGATTGATGAAGGGGAGCTTGCTCTTTAATCCACTACTTGGCCCCGTTCCAGCAGGTTTCAAAGGTGTCGGACACATGTATTCAAGAACGGTCAAAGCTGTTGAAAGGATTAGTTAAGGTTCATTAATCAAGCCTATTAAATAACATTAATGTAATTTCCTACACATCCTTAGTGATGAAGTTAAAATGAAAAATGTAGATACTGATTATTTGATGACAAATTAATCCATAAAATGTTGAGTGTTCAGACCATATATAAAAACCTTGTGGTTAGGGGCTACACTATGACAAAAACCATAAGTTGATTATTTGCCTTGATATTTTAATTGCAATTTAAATATTTTAATTAATACAATTTACATCAAAATGTTCATTTTGTTGATGATGTTACGTTCAGATTTAGTTTCCGTTTCATTTTCATGGACTTTTAGTGTGTATGTTCCTGTTCCTGCTTTCTTTGTTTTTGTATCTAGTTTGTTTCCATGGTTACTGATTATGATCACCTGTGTCTTTTTTTAGTTACTCATTATCTTGTGTACATATAATGCCCTCAGTTCCTTTGGTATATGGTCCTGTATTGTTTATGCTTATGTACTTAGCAGTTACGTTTTTGCCTTCCATGCTTGAATTACCATCTTTGTTTTGGTTTGTCTTGTTAAGTTAAATGATAAAGACTATAGAATAATGTAAAGACTTTCACATTAATACAAAAATGCATACATTTCAAATAAATGCTGGGTTTTTTAACTGTTAGTCATAAAAAAAAAAAATCCTGAAAAAAATACATCTGTAACAGATCTACTACTAGAGATGTTTTAGAATCCATTTACTGGAGTTTAAACAAACCAGCAAGTCCTGAGCAAACAAATGTAGGCCGGAAAGAGCTGTGCATGTAAACCTCACTCCCGTGATCTCAAGAGGCGCTCTAGCGACACAGGGAACAAAAAATGTCGTGCCACCCTCATTAGTGAAGAAGCACTACTTACTGAAAGACTGATGCTAAACGAGCTTAATGAGCTCACAAGTGTGTCTTGTGAGGACTTCAGCATTGGCAAGTACTCTACACACATGTGCTGATGCCTGAGTACTAGTGAATTAGTGAGTATTAGGTAATACAACTCTCACGCCGGTGACCACGATACGCGTCCCGCTCGGAGCAGGTCGAGTACAACCGGTTACATTGATGCCGTGACCTGGATGGGAGTGAGGTTTAGGGGGGTGAGTGTAATGGACGTAGGCCGGTAAGAGCTGTGCATGTAAAACTCACTCCGCTATTCTCAAGAGGCGCTCTAGTGACTGACGCTAGTGACTGTGGTCTTTAGCCTTCTTGTTAGAGTGCCCAACTCCCATGCAGATGGGCTCGGTTTTGATTCCCACTTAGAGCGGGCAGTTCGAACAGGAGGGGTTACAGTGGTGTCGTGACCCAGATGGGAGTGAGGTTTAGGGGGGTGAGTGTAACAGATGTAGGCTGGTAGGAGCTGTGCATGTAAACCTCACTCCCCTGATCTCAAGAGGCGCTCTAACAACTGACGCTAGAGACTGCGGTCTTTAGCCTCCTTGTTAGAGCACCCGACTCCCATGCCGGTGGACCAGGGTTCGAGTCCCGCTTAGAGTGAGCAGTTCAAACAGGAGAGGTTACACATAAGTTTGGGAGATTCATAGGAAACATGACTGGATAGCTCAGTGGTGCTGTGCAGTGGTACACTAGCAAACTGGATTGTTTCTAATTAAATTGTCAAGCTTGATTGCAAGGTTATTGTACCATGAAAGTCTTAAGGTTTCATCTTTACACACTTGTTCAGGATGTAGAATTGGATTTAATCCCTTAAGGAAAACTGATTTCAAAGCCACGTTGTTCCGTCCGCTCGGTGCTGCTAAATTTAACACTGTATTCAGCTGTGGTGGATTTGCCGTGGTGTAGGTGTAATAATTGGACTGAAACATCCATCCCGCCAGCTGGATATTAAAACACAACTCGTATTTGTTGTGAGAAATATGTGAATGAACTACAGATCTGTAAATCATTGTCCCAGACAGCAGATGCCCACTCTAGCACTTCACATGGTTGATGTGAAAAACTAAGCACTGATGTAAAAAAGAAAAAAAAACAATACATTTATCTGCAGACCTATCAAACTTATCAGGTAAAGCATTACAGGTTAGGTTCTGGTCGATGGTAGAGCTGTGAGATGTTCATTAGTAGCCCGTAGTGCTATTAGATGTTCCTGGTAGCCCTTTAGCATCTCGCTCTGATAAACAAAAGCTGCTTGTAGCTGTGAAACTCCTGTTGGATTCATGTCCCGCAAAGTATTTTTTAAAGCCCGGAACACACCAAGCCGATGGTCGGCAGTCGGGCAGTTTTTGTTCATCGACCGACTAAGTTTTCTCATTGTGTTCCGCACCATCAGCTGAAGTTGGTCCTCGTCTGCTTTTTTTCATTGGTGCTTGACGTTCAGTTGGGCCATCTGATTATACTGATTAGCTGTTCAGCTACTGCCACCTGCTGGTACTGAAAGGCATTTCTTCTTACGCAGGCACAGAACGGACGTGCTACTTGGCCGTCGGGTGTCGAGCGTTGGTTTGGAGTATCAGGGCAACTTTAGACACAGACGCTGCCAATGTGAGCCAACCCCACATTCTGCTTTTGTAGCCACTACATCATTGCTGTCGGCTTGGTGTGTTCCAGGCTGAACAGATCCACTACTGGAGGCATTTTAGAATCCATTTGCTGGAGTTTATTAAAACAAACCAGCAACTTCACAGCAAACAAGCCAAATATTAAACAGTTAATCGAAATCAATGTCCAGGCAGAAATCAAGAAATCCAAACAGGAAGCAAACCAAAAAAAGTAATCCAGAGAACAGTGAAAGGGTTATGCACAAGAGACAAGATAGTAGTAATAGTAACACTTGGAAAGTGTGAACTATGAAAGTGAACTGCCAATACTTCGCAAAGATGACTTGAGCACCAAATCAGTATATTAGAATGAATACTAAGACACTGAAGACTGTAATTTTACAATATTAATCTTTTTACTGTATTTTTTTTTTTTATTTAAAAAAACATACCAACCCCAAACTTTTTGCAGCCATTTGCTAAAATCATTTAAGTTCATTTTTTTCCCTCATTAATGTACACACAGCACCCCATATTGACAGAAAAACACAGAATTGTTGACATTTTTGCTGATTTATTTAAAAAGAAAAACTGAAATATCGCATGGTCCTAAGTATTCAGACCCTTTGCTGTGACACTCATATATTTAACTCAGGTGCTGTCCATTTCTTCTGATCATCCTTGAGATGGTTCTACACCTTCATTTGAGTCCAGCTGTGTTTGATTATACTGATTGGACTTGATTAGGAAAGCCACACACCTGTCTATATAAGACCTTACAGCTCACAGTGCATGTCAGAGCAAATGAGAATCATGAGGTCAAAGGAACTGCCTGAAGAGCTCAGAGACAGAATTGTGGCAAGGCACAGATCTGGCCAAGGTTACAAAAAAATTTCTGCTGCACTCCTAAGAGCAAAGTGGCCTCCATAATACTTAAATGGAAGACGTGTGGGACGACCAGAACCCTTCCTAGAGTTGGCTGTCCGGCCAAACTGAGCTATCGGGGTAGAAGAGCCTTGGTGAGAGAGGTAAAGAAGAACCCAAAGATCACTGTGGCTGAGCTCCAGAGATGCGGTCGGGAGATGGGAGAAAGTTGTAGAAAGTCAACCATCACTGCAGCCCTCCACAAGTCGGGGCTTTATGGCAGAGTGGCCCGACAGAAGCCTCTCCTCAGTGCAAGACACATGAAAGCCTGCATGGAGTTTGCTAAAAAACACCTGAAGGACTCCAAGATGGTGAGAAATAAGATTTGCTGGTCTGATGAGACCAAGATAGAACTTTTTGGCCTTAATTCTAAGCGGTATGTGTGGAGAAAACCAGGCACTGTCAAATACAGTCCCAACAGTGAAGCATGGTGGTGGCAGCATCATGCTGTGGGGGTGTTTTTCAGCTGCAGGGACAGGACGACTGGTTGCAATCGAGGGAAAGATGAATGCAGCCAAGTACAGGGATATCCTGGAAGAAAACCTTCTCCAGAGTGCTCAGGACCTCAGACTGGGCCGAAGGTTTACCTTCCAACAAGACAATGACCCTAAGCACACAGCTAAAATAACGAAGCAGTGGCTTCACAACAACTCCGTGACTGTTCTTGAATGGCCCAGCCAGAGCCCTGACTTAAACCCAATTGAGCATCTCTGGAGAGACCTAAAAATGGCTGTCCACCAACGTTTACCATCCAACCTGACAGAACTGGAGAGGATCTGCAAGGAGGAATGGCAGAGGATCCCCAAATCCAGGTGTGAAAAACTTTTTGCATCTTTCCCAAAAAGACTCATGGCTGTATTAGATCAAAAGGGTGCTTCTACTAAATACTGAGCAAAGGGTCTGAATACTTAGGACCATGTGATATTTCAGTATTTCTTTTTAAATAAATCTGCAAAAATGTCAACAATTCTGTGTTTTTCTGTCAATATGGGGTGCTGTGTGTATTAATGAGGGGAAAAAAATGAACTTAGATGATTTTAGCAAATGGCTGCAATATAACAAAGAGTGAAATATTTAAGGGGGTCTGAATACTTTCCGTACCCACTGTACCTAAATAAAATGTTGTAATTTAAATATTTCACGATTAATTAATTGGGGCAGCCATAATCGGGATTTGTTTTCATTAACTGTGAAGCCCTACTTGTCTATTTATTTGACTTTCAAGTAACCGGAGTTAAACTTGTTTTACCAAGCACCTTTACCCAAGTTGCTTTTGTCACCTAAATGAAGTGATAATGAAGTTCAAAAACTCACTGACAAATTAAAAAATCAATTAGAGGATTCATACTGAGTACAGCTGTTACCTATAGTGGTGATGACAGTCCCTGCAAAGAAGAAGGAGCTGCTGAGGTCCCACATGCTGCTGTCATTGGAGGGGTGACCCGAGGGATTGACCCCGGCCCGGATAGCAGACACCACTTGCTGCAAATGAGAGAACAGATTTCAGGAATAATCTCCAAAAATGCAATGAATCACTTCAAGCGCAAACCAAAAATGAGAGCAAAGAGCACAGAGCAAACACTTGATAAAGAAACTTAACCCAAAAAAGAAAAGTCATCATTTACTCCCTTCTCATGTCATACTGACTCTCATGTCTTTCTTTCTGAAACACCTTCCACAAAAGAAAGTAAATATTAAAGGGTCAGAATGACATGAAGGTGAAAAAATGATGACAGTAGGAAAAGTATTACATGAATACATGTTTATTTAGAAACTGACAGCTATATTTCCAATTTACGCAGGCTGAATCATATTCAACCATGCTATTTCCAGTATAACCCCATCTCCTATTGTGCGTAGAGATATAACACGTTTAAATCAGAACCAGACTGTCTCTGAATGAGCAGGATGGCTGGCTGGCTCCAGCTGCCTACATTCAGTGCCTCAAACAAAGACACAGATCTGTTCTTTATCAGTGTTCCACAGCATCTCTGGATTTTACGTCACACATTACTGTGTCGGCTGGGAGTTAAGACAGAATTTGACCTGTAATTGCATTCACTCTCAAATCCGTTATAGTATGGCTGCCTTATCAAATGTGTGGCCCTGTGTTTGTGCAGCAGGGATGACTTACTTCTTGTACTGTTTCAGACTGTGCCTCTTACTTCTAAAGAAGGGATCTTGGCATAGTTGAGATTAATATTCCTGCTTCTCTGATCAGTGTGTTCCTTGTAGACCTAACGTCACTTACTACTAGCTTGGATTGATTTCAAACTTAGGGAATGTGTAGTTATTTAAAGAGATTTCCTTATCCTTTTTACACTAGGTAAGTTAAAATTTAGTTAAAATTAAAAATTCACTTTAAAAGGGCAAATTACTCAAAGAGTGAGTTAAAGGTCAAAGCTTTGCAGAAGTTGTTTTGTTCTCATTTCATAAGTATGCATACTTAGTAAGTGGAGGGCAAAAGGTGGAGCTGTCTGTGGTCCTTAACTCATAGCTCACTCAGTGTTTCTCTGTCAACTATAACACACAAGATTGGGTTGTACACTACATGTACATAAAGCAAGAACATATTATGGCCATCCGTTATCACAATAGCGAGATACAGTGTATAACATCAGAAAAACAGAAAATGGCATTGAAAAACTGAAAAAAATTTGCAATTGCAAGATGTAATGTCCAACTGCATTGCAAATTTTGTATTTTAAAAAAGCTGAGATTATAAGATGTTCAAATCTTCTTAATGTTCAAAAAATAAAAAACTGCATTTGCAAAAATAAAAAAATTTGCAATTATGAAATGTTACAATTGTATTTGTAACAATTTAAAATAAAGTGGCAGTTATGAGATGTAATTTCCAAATAATGGAACACTGCATTGCAAAGATGAAAACTTAAGTTGCAATTATGCGATTTAATGTATAAAAAAAATGCATTGTAGGAATTAGAAATTAAGTTACAAATCATGTCAAAATAACAAAACAAAAAAAATTGCATTTCAAAAATTACAATTTGAGTTTGCAATTACAGGATGTACTATCCAAATTACACAAAATTGTGTTGCAAAACTTATAAAGAAAGTTGCAGTTGGAAGATGCTATCAATGTACCATTAATATACAACAAAGTTGCAATAAAGTGTACAAATAAGGGGCTGTTCACACAGAACATGTTTTTCCACTGTTCTGCTGTTCCATTGTTTTACATATGTAAACATATGCTGACATCTTTAAAGGGATAGTTCATCCAAAAATTAAATATTTCATGATTTACTCACGCCATCCTAGGTGTATATGACTATCTTCTTTCAGACGAACACAATTGGAGATATATTTTAAAAAATATCCTTAGTCCGCCAAGGTTTATAATGGTTGTGAATGAGGGCAGTGTTTTGAAGCCAAAAATAATGCATCCATCCATAAAACAAGTAATCCATACGACTCCAGGGGGTTAATAAAGGCCTTCTGAAGCCAAGCAATGCGTTTTTGTAAGAAAAATATCCATAATTAAAAATTCAAATAATTAACTTCCGGCGGATGACTGAATGCGCAAGTCGACTTGCGCCAAATGAGTAACCCCTGAGGCGATGTATGACGTAGGATTTAGGAGTATTGTAAGCTTAGACGCCTCTCGCGGTTCAAACAAATAGAGCTGTGCAACAAACTCAAGCTCCTCTGCTTTTATATCAAAATCCTCCGACATTTCTCTTTAAAAATTATTGTTTCGACTTAACCATGACTGGTGATTTGTTTTGCTCTATCCTCTGCGCCTCCGCGTTCGTCATTACATTGTGCGTCAGGTCAAAGGATACTCTTCCGCCACAAATCGACTTGCGCATTTGCAATTGCTTCACTTCAGAAGGCCTATTAACCCACTGGAGTCATATGGATTCATTTTTTAGTGAAGTTCCTACACGTAATTTAGGGAGGAGCGAGCCCATCTAATCTTCCAATCAACAGCCAGAGTATATAAGCAGCTGCTTACCTCTCTTCAGTCTCAGCTGTTTCAGCATCCCTCCACCTCCCCAAACTCCACCTTCATTTCAGGTACCTTGCCCTATGTAATCACATCCTATTTATTCACTGGGGGGTGTATCAGAGCTCGAGTTGAAGATGCTTCATCGAGCCCCTCCTCAGTGGACAGCAAGCCAAATTAGCTAACCTAATACCCTAAAGATTATATGGGCAAACGAACTCGTTAATTATGCATTATATTGGCTTCAAAACACGCCCCTCCATTCACAACCATTATAAACCTCGGAGGACTCAGGATATATTTAAATATATCTCTGATTGTGTTCGTCTGAAAGAAGATAGTCATATACACCTAGGATGGCTTGAGGGTGAGTAAATCATAGGATCATTTTAATTTTTAGGTGAACTACCCCTTTAACCACTGACATCTTTAACCATTGTGTTTGCATCTCCATGGCGTTCTAAAAATGCATCAGTCAAATTAAAATAAAATCAACTTTTAAAAAAAGTGTCTCTAGAAATTGCGCTTTCTTCAATCCACTGACCTGCGTCTTGTGTTTTAACAGCAAAAACACGTTCTATTTCTTCATTTATGTCACATCGGGCCAATAGTCACAGCAAAACATTCAAGCACTTTAAGTATTTATCTCTATTTTAATTCTGCAGTGGCTTGTATCAGGTATTGGCCTCGTCCATATTCCAGCCTTGAGCTTCTTCTCAAAGTCCAGAGAACTGAAGCGAAAAAATTGGGCACGTTTTCTCTAAGCAATGAGTGAGCAATGTAAACACTGTCAAAACATCTGCACATTGTGCAGGTTCTCCTGGCCTAAATATAGCAGGACAAGCCCTCAGCGTATCCCAGCTGCTTGTCAATGCCTCCTCTTCCTCCTCCCAGCTGGCTGCAGGAGAGCTCAGCCAAAAGTGAGAGGCAAAGAGAGGCCATTCTTTCCATTGGGACGTTTTCCTGTTTGTGAACACCTTCCAAGTGCCGCTACAATCACTACTGGGTTTGTGCTGTTGGCAGAAAAACAACTTGGCAGGAATAGACATTTGTTCAGAGGTGTGTGTATGTATGAGTGTCGGAACACCAAAGAGATGGTGGAAGTAGGTGAATGCAGTGTGATGGTGTAATTTATCGTAACGTGTAAGGGGAAGGGGCAGGAGTTGTCTCCTGGGGTTAGAAAATGTACATTTATAGGCTGTCAGAGAACTACAGGAATATTTATAAGTAGGAAGTTACTTAAATGCATCACAATGCACAACAACCTAACCACACTAAGGACCTGTTTCCACCTGGTATTAAAATGTATTTTGGTCAATCGGATCACAAGTAGATAAGGGTGACACATTCCTGTTTACACTTGGTGTTTTAATCAGTCTCTTTTGTCCACTTTCAACCACTTCTGTCCTGATTTCTTCAAGGGAAGGGTCTATGGGTGTATGGGTTTTTCAGATATTTTGATCTAATGGACGAAATAAGCTCATGCAATTTACAAATGAACATGACTGGAGATGACGGAAAAACATACGGAGAGCAGCAGCTGTCGTTTCTGCTCTGATAAACCGCAAGAATGCTGTGAGTGTGTGTTAGAAATCAGGAATGGTGAGAGAACATTGTGATTGGTACATTTTTCGTCCTCAAACCAAACTTGGGTCTTCAGTCATTTAATATTTTAACCGATCCCATCTGGCAAGCATGCTTCCCATAATGCATTAGGTCAGTAAGTCACGTGAACCATTGAAATTTCAAAACACTTATGATGTAATGAAGCCTTGTTTACTAAAATCACATGACTTTGGCAGTTTGATACACGCTCCGAACCACTGATTCGACAAAAGACCGTAAAGCTTCGAAGCTTCATGAAGCAGTGTTTTGAAATCGCCCATCACTAGATATTGTTGAATAAAGTCGTTATTTAGTTTTTTTTGGCGCATTAACAAAGATTAATAAATGTTGTGCAGTTCATTATTAGCTCATGTTAACTAATGTTAACTAATGAACCTTATTGTAAAGTGTTACCAAGTATGCAAATCAAATAAAGAACTATTCCTCAAATGATTAAAATAATTGTGAACAAAGCAGAACTCCCATCCGATGTGTTCACAAATTTACAATAATAAATTTAATTTACTTTTTGCTGTTTTGTCCAGCATTTTTAATGCAATATCCCAAGATTTACATAAAAATATGTGGATGAAAAAACCCCAGCTAGTGACTCACACACACACAAGCAACCACGACCTTTAAATTGCTGCTATAATCATTTAGTAAATTTTGCAGCAAACACTAATCTTTGCACTTACAAAATGTCACTTTCTATTCAATCTACATTTTGCACAAAGGTAAACACCTCAGACGGCACAGCTAATTATCAGTGATGTAATGTCAAGAGCAGATTTCCCCACAGGTGAACTCATGTTAATTGAACTCACTAAAACCGAGAAGAAATTACTGGCAGCAACCCCACTTTTAGGAGAGCAGATATAGTTATTAACCATAGGAATTGCATAAGAATCTCAGGCAAACAATCTTTTCCATCCCTCTTATTCCTAAGAAACAAGCTTGCATCATACTTCAGAAACAAACCAACATGTCTTATCAGCGTTTTCTGTCTCCAATTAATCAGACTGCAGACTGTTTCTGCCAACTTCAGAGCTGTCTCTATTGATTTTGGCAAAGATTAGTCTATTCACCCAATGTCCCGCAGACAAAACCACTATATACTTTGAATCAATATCAAAAAGGCTATTTTTAACCATACAAATAAATCAAGCACACATGTAAATGATTCTGTACCTTGACCAAGTCCTCCAGCTCAGAGGTGTTGACACAGGTATGACTAGAGAGAAAGTTAATTTTCTCCTGAACGATGAGGTACTTCTGCGAGCTCTCCTGGGGCTGTTCCAGAGCTTTGAACACCGTGGCTCCGATGATCAGGTACAAAACCACCAGCAGGAAGATCGCCAATACTGTTTTCCACTTCATTACTGTGGTTATAGTATCACAATCATCACCCGAGTTATACACAATAGGCTTTGAGGAGAACGACAGCCGTGGTTTGGTGTTGTGTGTGGCTGATTTGGGATCTAAAAGATCAGGTGCAGCCACTGGAGGGAACAAAGGGAGAGAGAAGGTAAGAGAGAGCAAATGAGGAGAGAGAGAGAAAGAGAGAGAGAGATGGGTTATAAAAGGCAGCAGTAATTTAAAAGAAATAACTGCTGATAATTTTGTAATCCAGTTTTATGTATACTGTAGATATCTATATTTATTTTCCATGTGTCTTTGTACATGATCGAAAACACTTTTTTTTTTACATGGAGCCATTAATAAATAATAGCAGCTATGAAAGGCACAGACACCTGCAGGGTTTTAAAACAGTGATGAATTCAATTTAGATTATGGACATAGATTTTATGGTTCAGAATATGTCTTGTTATTATTCTGAATCAAAAGCATTTTAAATTTTGTTCTGTGGGAACATTTGTGTCTATGATATAACAGGCATAAATCATTTGACTGATTATTTCTTAATGCAAGCATTACTTTTAGGCTATCTGAGAGGATTTGAATAAAAGAAAACTCTGTCGTAAAAATGGGAAAAATATGTAGAAACAATTTTCACACAGAAATTCTTAGTCAATTTCACAGTAAATTTCAAATAAGTGACACACTAAATTAAACGTAGAAAGCCTAAAATCAGTATTTGCCAGTAAAACATACTTCACTAATCGAAAATCAGTGTAGAAACTGGCCCATCATCTGTGAGGATATTAAATTGGTTCTTTCTCAGCTGACTTCTGCAGTGTTCCAGCCAAGTGTGAAAACCGTCTCTAGCAAACCAGTGATAGTGAACGTTATGTTCTCCTCACTAGTATCCAGTATGCAGCGTGTGGAACTACGTTATGCAAGGCGACACAAGTTTCAGCACTAATTTAGAGCTGCAGATTTTCCCTCTGTGCATAATTCAGACCTCAACCCTTATTAATGATCTGATAGCCCCAGAGGGTTCCAGCAACGCATGTGTCCACTTTTTCATTAGAAACCTTAACCCATGCAGATCCAGTCAAATCACTTTTCTTTGGTGTTTTTAAATGGTTTTTCATTTTGATGCCACCCAAATTGCTAAATATTCTAACTACCAAACTTAAAACTTGCCAATATGAATTACATGTTGCCTGTTTGAAGCAAATGGTGATATTAGTAAGAGAAGTCATTAGATGACATTAAAGAGTTTATTATTTTTTTGATGTTGTATTGTAAGCAGAAGAGGCAAACTGTACTGCAAAATGTGATTTCAGTTATAATCCTCCTACAAATCTGGAAACATGTCAAAGCTGTAGGTGGTGTGGCGCTGTGATATATAATCTGAGCTGGTCACCGAAAGGTTACAGGTTCAAATCCTGCAGAAGGCAATCCAATAGCCGTCACCATTGTAACAAGTGTATTGCAGTGGTCTTGCATGTTTTATTTTACCTTTATCTGCTTTCAGCAATGCTGAATTCCAGCTATTACTCTATAAATATTTATAATTGTATTATTATTTATTTATTTAAACTGAATCTACAGTTATTTTGCATTAACTTTATCTTGAACAAATCTGTATGTATATTCAGGCTGTGTTCAGAACAAAATCCAAACCGCAATGAAGAAATTAAAACGAACTGATTCTTTTGACTGAGATCATTTATAATCATATTTTGATGTCCCTTAAACATAATTCGGGTCTGAATGGGTTAAGTATCATGCCAAATTAACTATGCAACACATGATAAACAATTCAATTGTGCAAAAAAGACATCGCGCACTTACTACTTTGTCAGATCTCTTCTTCTTCTTCCTGCTGCTCTTCATCAGCTGTCTTGAGTGCTGGACCTCTTGACTTGTTCTCAGGAGCACGCAAGCAAAAACTGGATGTTAATCATGGCACCAAACGCACTCGCATCCCTCCGTTTTCTCTTCTGGACTATCATGCCCCTGTCCAGTTTTAAATCTCCATGCGAGCAGTATCTTGGAATCCAGCGGTGGATTTCGTGGTTGAGTAAACAGTGAAGTGAGAAGGGAGTGTCCAAAGGGGGCACACGGATAATTGGACGGGCTGTTCTCATCATGAGCGCGCTCACTGTCCGTCTCCACGCTCACAAGTGTGTTTCGCGAACTCTGGGCAGGTTTCACGATTTCATGCGCGTCACTCCATTGCCACAGGTCACATTGCATATAGGGGAAGCAAGTCGTGAGGAATTTAATGATTCTCTGAACGAATTTAATGATTCTGTGCACGATTCTGGCTTAGTAGCTACTTTTAGGGAGTGAATATTTTGAAAGAACCCTTAGCAGCTTGTTTCCAAGTGATGAGATATTTTTAACCAAGTAGATAAAACAAACAATCAGATTTAAAGTCCCCCTGTGGTAAAAAAAAAAAAAATTGACAACATATTTTTAATGTTGTTTATGTCTTTCTGGTGTTTTTAATATGCTTTAAGACAAACCATGCGCAAATTCATAAGTCAACACCACTGCTGAGTATTTTCTATTTAAAACTGCAGTGATCTAAAGACAGTCTCAAACCCGCGGTTTGAAATCGCTGGTGTTTCTGACGTCACAAACTACCTTGTAACCAATCACCTCAATGTGCCGGCGGGCTTTTGCATATCATTAACTGTCCGCGCAAGGGAGTCTCAAAAAAAGGTTATCCCTTTATATTTTTCTGTTGATATGAAAAATTGGGTAGATTTAGCAATATGGCGTGTGTGTGATGCATATTACGATGTTATGATGAACTTTATGCCTTTTTCCACTGACATTCTGAGTTGTTCAAAGTGGAAACTGACTGTTAGAAAGCAGCTGTCTGACTCCTGAATATGAACATGGTTTGTGTAACATTAGCAACACATTATTAGCTGTCTGATAACATAGTCAAGCAAAACGCTAATCATATTAATTACCATTATGTGTCCGACGCTGTAAAAAAGCGATACAATCGTGCAACATTTACCTCAGTGAGTTGAACGAGTGGATCTCATCTGAGCTCTTGCTAGTGAGTGGAGGCGGGGCTTATTATCATATTCATAGACCCATATATATTAAATGAGGCAAGGGTGTAGAGTTACATTCAAGCTATTTTAAGGCAGGAACACACCAAGCCGACAGTCGGTTGTCGGGCAGTTTTTCTTCGTCGGCCGACTAAGTTTTCTCAGTGTGTTCCGCACCTCGTCGGCCTTTTTTCAGCCGATTCGAAATGTTAAATCGGCGTTGGAGCTCGTCGGTCCATCTGATCATTCGGATTGGCTGTTCAGCTACTGCCGCCTGCTGTTTTGGAAAGGCATTTCATCTCACGCAGGCGCAGAACTGACTGAGAATGAGCCAACCCCGCAGTTTGCTTTCGTCACCACTAGTTCATCGGCGTCGGCTTGGTGTGTTCTGGCCTTTAAGGCATTAAGAATTTTTTTCACAGGAAAAAATATGTAATTTTGGTTGAGTTTTAAGGGATAAAAATTATTGACTATAGGGGAACATTAAGTCTCACGAACATGACACAGCAACAGTTGTTGGTTTTGAAACCAAAATGACAAACTCAATGTGTAGTCTTTCTGAGAAATTTGAATCTGTTTGATTCTTTTAATGAGAATCGGACTACAATGGTCATGCTTTATTGTTTGATTCATTAAAAAAGAACCATCTCATTGGAGTCATTTAAATAAATATGTCAACAAAGAAAAGTGCTTGTATCAATCAATCAATCAATCAATCAATCAATCAATCAATCAATTAACCAACCAATCAATTAACCAACCAGCCATTCAATCAATCAATCAATCAATCAATCAATCAATCAATCAATCAATCAATCAATCAATCAATCAATCAATCAATCAATCAATCAATCAATCAATTAACCAACCAATCAACCAGCCACTCAATCAATCAATCAATCAATCAATCAATTAACCAACCAACCAATCAACCAGCCATTCAATCAATCAATCAATCAACCAACCAACCATTCAGTCAATCAACCAACCAATCAATCAATCAATCAATCAATCAATCAATCAATCAATCAATCAATCAGTCAATCAATCAGTCAATGAATCAATCAATCAATCAATCAATCAATCAATCAATCAATTAACCAACCAACCAATCAACCAGCCATTCAATCAATCAATCAATCAGTCAGTCAATCAATCAGTCAGTCAATCAATCAATCAATCAATCAATCAATTAACCAACCAACCAACCAACCAACCAATCAACCAGCCATTCAATCAATTAATCAATCAATCAACCAACCATTCAGTCAATCAACCAACCAACCATTCAATCAATCAAACAATCAATAAATCAATCAATCAATCAATCAACCCACCAATCAATCATTAAGAGCCTTTAAGTGTCTCAAAAACATTCGAAAAACACTGCAGCTTTAAAATTCAAGTTTGGGGTATGCTTGTAATAAGCTATATGCTTTAGAACATAAATCATAAAACGATATTCTAAAAAGCCATGACTCTAAATTCTCTTTTAGGTTTTAGGATTACAAACCGAGTAGCTCTATATTATTATGCAAAGTTGTGCTCAGTTACATTCCCCATGTTCTCTGATGAACAGCTGAGAGATATTTTTCTCTTGCTTTTAGAGTACAGCTTGTCACCAGTTACATTTTTCCAGCAAAGTAGAAAAAATATAAAACACTGTTCAAGGTTGCTTTTGGGCATGTTTCAAAATTTTAATCAGCTTGCATTGAATACGTATTCTTCTAATGTGTCATTCTAGTTCAAACTATCTATCAGTACACCAAGATTTCCATAATGGTTTTGGTGTATGCAGTGTTCCAGCTGTGAATGTATTAATGTCTTACATTCCTAATACATCTCCCATTGAGATGAAAATGAAAAGGCGGAACGTACACCATTGTTTAAAGGAAGATACATCGTCCCTCATATATTTGTTTGAAGATGAACCAAGAGGGGGTTGTCAATAGCAAATGACAATGACTGCATACAGTGAGTATACACATCTATTCAGTCAATATATTTGCATGCACAATGCATGTAATGTGTCATGTATTAGTTTCAAAGAGTTTATTTAACTTTGCATGCCCCCTGGCTTTATGTTAACTGCACAAACTGTATGATGTAGTGAATTATCATAGTTCATAGTTCATGTTGAGACTTGTGATTTTAAAATACAGCTGTTTTTATTTCCCATATACACTAGCTTCTGTTTCCCTTTCCTTTTCCCCATTGTCTTTTCACCTTGACAATCACACTTTCTGTCACTGAGATGCCTAAAATTATATGTCCTTTGGGCAATGACAGAAGTGCATCAAAGGCACATGTGCTCTCACATTACATGTTGCTATCCTCTGCCAGTTTGATTTTGGAATCGCAATACTGAACTGGCATGGATTTTATTTCAAGCAAGAACATGAATGACATGGGAAAATTGGCGGTTTTGTGAACATATCTTTCATATCCAACAACAACAACAACAAAAAGTGTCACAGTTATCAGTATAAACGTCTCTAAGTAAGAAATAATTCCATGCAGAATAACTACTCAATGGACCTATAGCTTATTCAATATCATGAATTTATGAAGCTGAGTGCCACCATATTAGTATTAATTCCCTCACAATCTATTGAATTAATAGGAAATCATCTGATTTGAATAAGAAAATGTTACCTAGTCTGTGGTTGTAACCATCTTCAAGAACTTCAAGCAGTCATATTGTGGAAGTAATAGGAAGTAACTGTAGACATTTGACTCTTGTCAATTTAGTTTATTGAGCAGCACATGTACTCAAGCTTTCATTAAACTTAAGGAAGTGCTGTGGCTCCTGCAGAGAAGCACTTTGTTTACACTGTACCGGGCTTCTAATTAGAAACCATTTTTGATCAGAATTTGACCTATGACACGTAAATCCGTTTTAACAGCCCCTGACTGGAAAAAATGCTAACTATGTGATTGTTTTGAGAGTGTAGGCCTCCCACAGGATGATAATTAGCAATGATTAGCACGCCCTTTTGCAACCACATATATGTATTTTCAATATCTTTATAGAAATATGTCTTTTCAACATCTTCAAGCCTGATTTGTCAGCAGGTCACAGCCATGCTGATATTTAACAACAGACTAAGCTACATTTCAGGTCAGAAGATGCAAGGACACAGGGACATATTTTCTATTTATTGCACATCCTTCCTTTCAGTGCACTGAAAATGAGAGTCCTGTAATCTCACATCTTTTTTTTTTTAATTTACAGTGACATCAGAGATGCCACTGGTCGGCACAATATGATTATTTAGTCATGACAGCAGTTATTTGAAGAATTATCATCTTTACGTGGGTCGTGCATCAGCGCAGCTCCTCAGAGTGGATGAATCTAAAGCTTGCTGTCAGTCACCACACCGGTGTGGATACTGTACTTCAGAATCACTGATTAGTATGATCAAAATAAGAATTTTCAATGGAAAATTTAATGTGAACATGTAACATGTCTGCCACTTTTGTTCTGACCAACTGAGAAAAAAGCATTATAATAACTGCTTACTGTTATGAACTGGGCTAAGGTAAGGATAGTTTTGAACACTAGCTGGTTATACTTGCTCAAAAATTGATTTTGGATAATTTTTAACCACATAAAATGTTATGAACTGCAGTTTTATGTCAGTTTAATATCATTTAAGTTGATTGTTCTTAAAAAAAATTAGGTAGCAACTTTTGTGGAATATCTCTGGTGGAACAACTGGTAAGACAACTCAAGTAGGTGCAAAATAAGACAGAAACATTCATTGTCAAAAAAAGTCCTAATTTATGGTCATTTGTGACTAAAATTATGTTATGCAACAGTGCCTAACAATGTGGTTATGTATATTGGCACACTTATGAAAGTCTATATAAGAGGGAATCAAAATAAAAGATAATTTTTTTTATTTTATACCAAACTTTCAACACACATTTGTCTTGTATATTTGTTTATAGGATTAATATCATTCATTTAGGATATATATGACACATTTGAACCATTTTTACAATTATTTACCATTTTTATAAAAAATAACTAGTAAACATTTAAATTAATTTAAGTAATATTCAATCATTTTTAATCACATTATGTAGACTCTGTTATATGTGTGTATGTATCTTTATAAATGTAGAGGTTTATAGCGGCTAATAAATGGGAAGTCTCGCACATTCACAGAAAACACCTTACTTCCACCTTGAAAAATAAGGTGGATACACAGAGATAACAAGGGAACTAATGACAACTGAATGTAATCAGTAACCAAGGAGACAAACTAGGAAACAATCAAGGCTAAACTGAACTGAAGCACAAGAAACAAACACATAATCCTGACAAGAGGTAAATATTCAGAACTGCTATGAATGATTAAATATTCTTAAATTAACTCAGTGGGCCTCATTCATGAACCATGAGCAGAAAGAATGTGACTAAATTATTTAGTAAGTGATTCTTATGTAAATTGTCAGATAATATTTATTTTAATGTGGCTCAAAGTGTTCACCCCAAAAGATTCTGTCATCATTTAGGCACTCAACTTCATTTTTTGTTGTTGTTGTTGTTGTTGTTTTAAAATTCTGTATGACTTCTGCAGAACTCAAAATTAGATCTTTTGAAGAACATTGGGAACCAAACAACACTGGAGCCCATTCACTTTCATTATATGGAGAAAAACAATACCCCCAAGGTTCACAGACAAGGCTTAAGCCTAGTCCCAGACTAAAATGCATGTTTGAGCGATCTTGAGCCGTCCTTGGCACATTGGTTTGGAGGTTAGTTGACACTTTAGGCCCCATTCATGAAATATGAGGAAAAAGAAAATAATGTGTAAATCAATTACTGTAGATCTGTTATTAAAGGGTTACCCCCCCCCCCTCCCAAAAAAAAATCATAATTACTCACCCTTGTGCCATTTTAAACCCATAAGACTGTCATTCATCTTTGGAACACAAATGAAAATCTTTTTAATGAATTTCTGTCCCTCAATGGACAGCTAACTACCACTTTGACGCTTCAATAAAGAGTTCATAAAGAGATCGTAAAACTAGTCCATATGAATTAAGCGGTTTAGTCCAGATTTTCTGAATAGATTCACATATAAACATTTTATTCACATATAAACATTGATCAGCGAACATAAACAGAAGCTCAATTTGACACGCGAGAACAAACCTCATTGGTTCTTCCGGAAGCTCAAACATGCTGCGTAACACACAAGAATGAACCTCATTGGTTCTTGCATACGTCAAGCTAACATGCTTGAGCTTCCGTTCACCTCAACTGACGTGTGAATTGATGAATGTTTATATATGTGAATAAAAGCCTAAATTCAATCTGTTCATCATATAAAGCGATTGAGTCTCTTCAGAAAATATGGACTAATTTTCCTCAAATTTCATGAATGGATGCCAACTAACCAAACCAACCTCAGTTTTTAAGATACTGTTCCTTTACCAAAGAAAACCATTTCAACCAACAATGTAAAGATTACAGGATGTGTCTGTCAGTATTGTTATACCTTTATTTCCTGCCGTCTCATCTTGCAGAATAAAAAAATATGTAATGTTTACGTACAGCACATTTGGGTTTAAGCTCATGACTAGCATTATTGGCATTCAATCTTCACTTCACTTGACTACTTGAAAAAACACTTGGGTCAAATGTCAAACTGCTGACAATGTTAATCTCAGGGAGAACATCCAGTGGCTTTTGAAAGTTAAACAGTGCCCATTCTTTTTTAGGGGCTCACAGTATATATAGAGGGCAGTTTTCTGATCTTAGCAAGATAACGTTCTAATCCATGTTACATAACATTTTGAGCAGCAACCTCTTGACCCAGTGTGAAAATATTTAGCTTGTGTTTGTTTGCCATGCACGTGAATGAGCTTATGCTATGCCTTAGAAAAACACTGACATTGCATGAAGTTTCACCATACAGTGTGATCAGTGGGAAAGTTCTCATGAGCAAATGTTTACTTGGAACATTTTATCAGTCCATCTCCATGGTCAAAAGACATTACATTGAAATAGCACTAGCGACAAAGGTGAAATTCTTAAATAATTTAATAGCTGTTTTACAATACACAATTTAATGAATAGTTTCTTTTTTCACATTTGGCCCTGAGGACTTACTCTCTCTTAAAATATTTTTCACACTCTCACTAGTCATTTGTCTACTAACAATGTGCAACAGTGTATAAACATCACAGGAGAAATGTATCTTTTTCTTTTGAAAGTCATGAAAACTCCCACCACAATCTCAAATTACAATGTGTTTAATAACATTCTGTAATGAAAATTACATTTGAAATATTTTCTAATAAAATGGGTGACTGCTTTGTCTTCTTGCTAAGGCTAATTTCACAGCATTGTATGTCCCTAAATATTACTAAATACACACTTTTTTTTTGCTTTCTTTACATGTCACATGACTCAGTAATATCCAACATGTTCTCCTACTAACTTTTGAAAAGTCTTTATTGGGGCAAAATTGTTTAATGCGTTTTTATATGTAAAATGATTAGATGTATTGTATTCTTTATTTACATTGTCATTGTTTTAAATGTCTAACAGGTTTATTATGAATTTTAATGGTTTATGTGTTTTATGAAAGTAAAATCATTTGAACAGATGTAGTTGATGAAGGTATTGTAAAAAATGGTAACGCTTTACAATAAGGTTTAATTTGTTAACATTAGTTAATTACATTAGATAACATGACAAACTCAACACTTCTCCAGCATTTATAAATCTTCATGTTAATCTCTACATTTACTAATACATTTTTAAGATCAAAAGTTGTATCTGTTAACATTAGTTAATGCACTATGAATTGAACACAAATATTTTTATTCACTATCATGTTAGTTAATGCAAATGAGACCTTACGGTAAATTGTTACCGTAAAAATATATATTATCATGTAAAAAAAAGGGACAAAAGTTGAAGATATCTTGTGAAGTTCTCTCTCAGATCTGATACGTTTTATAAAGCTTTTTGAGCAGATGGATTGCAATTACAAATACACACACTTTTTTTTTAATTCTTACTAAATAAAATCTCTAATGGGAGCATCCTTTTGTTTGACAACATCACACAAGATGACACTTACAGAAGCAGCTTCCAAAGTTAAATTTCAAATGGCCATTATGCTCCTACCAATTGCCTTGTACCACTGTAGCAAAGCACTACTGCTGTGGAATATAAGTGTGCTTACATACAGAACCATTTGGAAGGTTTCATAGAGGTTAAGAGCCTCCTTCACTCTGCCAGTAAAAATTACAATGGCTAAAGAGCATTATGTACAGCCTTCTAGAAAATACAGGCCTGTTGAGCAAAACAAACCTCCAGAAAAGACCACCTTGAATGTGAAGTGGAAAATTCAAGGGTTTTAACTTCTAAAAGGATTTTCTTTCTGTTTGTTTGCTGGTAAGGAACAGATGGGAAGAAATATCGCTGTTCACACAAATGTTGATTTACTGTCACCTTTACCTATTTCTGCCTGAGCTTGAGGAAATGAGACTTATCAGGAACTCCCAGTTCCATGTCACTTTCTGCTTATCTACAGCTCCACTGGGGAATTCTGAAGTCGGAGGTAAGGATGAGAATAAACTCGATGTCACCTCTGGGATTGGAAAGAATGAGGAGTCAGCATGTGCTGTTTGACTGTAAGTCCCAAGTACAGTCAAGGATATGACTGCTAAATCCTGAGAAAGCCTTCAAAGTCACACCTCCGCCTGGTTCTTCATCCCCATTTGCCAGAAAACTATGATAATGACCTGTCCCTCATCACCACTTCAATCAAGGACTTTTTCCCCTCATTGTCTTGTCTTGTTTGGATATGACCCACATGCTTCACATGCTATCATCTTCACTTAAGATAAGCGCAAGAAAGTATTGTTATTGTGGACTGCGTTATATTATTACTGCTTTCTACTGACCTTCTTGTAGCTATATTGTCTCTGACTGGAATAAAGAGCATTCGCTGCAATCTCCTCTGTTGTTTTGCTCATCGCGTGACATTCAGAAAGATCTATTCTGCTTTATTTTTGATCCACTTTGGATCTTACATGGATGGCTACTCTCTATTTTGCTTCTTAAATTTCTCTCTGACATTCAAACATGATCTTTTATTTATTTTTGAATTATTTCTTTTCAATGCAACCATTCTCTGTATGTTGCATTAGCCAGGCAGGAATCCCAGGATCCCAGAAGCAAGAGGTTGCAAGTGTTTAGATTAATTGAATATTTCACTGACCCATTACTAGGGTGAGATGTGTTCTATTTATAGCCTGGATGGACGTGTTGGCTCAGCATCAATCGGTTTTCTCCCCCAGATCTTGCTGACTGAGAGTAAGGTGAAGGGGAGCATTATAATGAGAGGCAGAAATAAAATATCAATGAGAATTCAAAACAGAGGTTGCGGCAAGGGAAAGGGGGGAGGCTATTTTCTTTTTCTTTCTGTGATTTGATTAAAAAAGAATAAATCTACTGTGGACCTCTTCAACTGTGAGCATACTCAAAGAAATGTGAGACTATTTCTGTAACAGCAATATGAAAAGGTATCAAAATACAAAGACCTTTCCTTTTCTTGTTAAAAAATTTCACTTTCACAGTTTAAACTATTTAAAATCATTGTTGTCAAAAGTACCAAAGTCGGTACTGAAATTTTTTGAAAATGTGATGATACCAACATTTCCCCTTAGCATTTTGAGCGCTGTTGAGTGGATTCTTAAACACCTCCGATTGGCCATTGTGTTCACATGCTCAACAGATATGTCTGTGATTGGCTACAATGACCAACGCTTCAAAAACATGTTGTAAATAGACATCTTTGACGCTCTTCAATGAGCGCTTACACAGATACACATGGCAGTGTTTGAAAGCAGGCGTCTATCAGTGGATATCGTCAAAGTTGTCTATTTACAACATGTTGTTGAAAATTTGATCATTGTAGCCAATCACAGACATATCTATTGAGCGCGTGAACACAATGGCCTTCGAGAAAAAAAAAAAAAACTTTCAGTAGGCAAAACTCAGTTTTGGAAGATGTGAGTTGTGACCTTAATACAGTGCTTGCCATTTTAAAGACTGTCCCTCACAGATTCATTTTCATACGAGTTCAATTCAATATGGCGTCTAACCTGAAAAAGGTCTATAGCAGGGGTGTGTAAACTTGGTCCTGGAGGGCCACTGTCCTGTAGAGTTTAGATCCAACTTGTCTCAACACCTGCCTGGAACTTTCTAGTATGCCTAGTAAGACCTTGTTTGACTGGTTCTGGTGTGTTTAATTGGGGTTGGAGCTAAATTCCGCTGGACAGTCACCCTTATGGAGCAGGATTGGACACCTCTGATCTATAGGGATGCTCCCTTCCAATTGTAATTTGCCCCTATTTTTGCCCCGCCAATGAAAATCATTCCAAACAAAGCCAAAGCAGAACCAGCTCTCAGAGGAACACATAATGGCTGCGTTTAACTCCACTTTTAGACATACACTCCCAAACTTCCCTAAGCACTTCCTCTCGGGAGAATCGCCGCTGACATTGTGAAGTGTTCAACTTCATCAAGTGGACCAAGGGAAGCTTATATAGATAGACCCCCCCCCCCCTCTAAAGGAGGGAAAAGTAGTTGTAAGTAGTACTTGCAGTTGTAAGTACCGCTGTAAGTTTAGTTTAGAAGAGTTATACTGAGATAAAACGTAATGGCTCCAGGGCATATTCCAAGAGATCAAGGTCTTCGGGCGTTCCATTTAAACCCATTGCAAGGGTTCCGCCAGTAGTGGGCACTCATGCAACGTAAGCAATGACGAGTGAACAAGATGGAAGTTAGCGAGGGAAGGCCATAAACCATGGACTTGACACAGCATGTGAAATAGCTTTTTTGAATGCATTGGTTGAGTGAATTATTCAATGACTCACTCAAATGGCACCTACTGCGTAACAATGTAATCTGCAAAATCTCTACCTTTAATGCTGACAGACTTTCTGGAACAAACACAGACAAGCACATGTCCTGTTGGACTGTATGTCAGCACTCTTGGAATGCCACTCAGCCAATCAAATTCGTGGACTGGAGCTAACTGTTGTATTAAGAATAAATTCACATAGTTAAAAACTTTAATTATAATTTGCTTCTTCAGTGTTTACTCTTGGTGGGAGCAGAGTGGATAAAGATCATCACAGATACTGTAGATGTTTTACAACAAAACAAAACAACAACAAAACACTGCTGTTTCATGCATGATTCATGTAAAGATATTACAGTCAGTGCATTTTCACTAGCTTGGAAAGACTATGTATTGATTTCTCACCTTGCCATTTTATCAGCTCATTTTGTCAGCTCAGCAGTGATCTGTTCAAAGCCTTAGGATAGTTAACAGTTTTGGCATCTTGACATGAATGTATGGACTGCATTTTTCCTTCCAATAGATAGCACGTGTAGTTGTCACAGATAATAGGCTTATTCATTCTACATGTTGTCCTCAAAGTCATTGACTTTGATCAAAATCAGTCATATAATGGAATTTTCTTCAGCAGTACTAAAGCATCATTTTCTTCAATCACCAGGATCACAGCAGAATGCTTTTTAAATCTGGAGTAGCCTACTATTTTAATATGATTATGATTTAATAGATTTTGGAAATGCGAAGAAATCTTTTCATGTGCTTTTAGCAATATAAATTCAATGTCAGTGAGTAATATAGTTATTATGCACAGTGCTTGTTTAGGTAAAGAGTAAAGATACACCATCTGCTATTCCCTAAACATAAAATTGTATCTATGATCAGCATATTTTTAGCATCAAAATTCAAAACTCTGAAATAAATAGAAAATATAATTTTTCTCTGTTTCTGATATTAAATTCGATTGAATTGCCTTACAAGTAATTGTACTGTACACAGAAGGAAGTGGATATATTATGGCACCACATTCTAATTCCAAAAATGTCTCTGTGGACAGTCAAATTTATATTTTTTATTAAAGCTGTCTGTTATGAAATATTGAACTATGATCTAATCCAAAGGGCAGCACTTCAAACTCAAAACAATAGCTATAAATGTCAGCTGGCAAATGGTGCAATATAACATAATAATGTGATGTTGTGGAAGAGACATGCAATTTTGATAGCGCAAGTTGGTATTATTAAAATTACTTGTTTTCATTTTTAATTTACTATATTAATGATTTTTTTTTTCTGACTGATAAAGCACTACAATTTTCCTAATGGGATCAACTTAATAATGCACACATATTATGTAATACACACGTGTGTGGAGTATAATAAGCCCTATATGTGGTAGCATTTTGCTGAGATTATTAAAACATGACATGACATGATGTATTACTGTACAGTGATACACCAGCAGAAACTTCAATGCGCTGGAGGATTTGTTCTTGCTTTGCACGGCAAGAGAAAAATGGGCAGTGTGCATTTATTTCCAACAAAAGTAATTCATTAATACAACATCCAGTATTGTTACTGTTAATGTTACTGTTAAACAAAACTACTAAACATAGTTTTATAAGCTGCAATCAAAAGACAATCAGACAAAAAACATAAAATGTTGCCATTTTTCCTAAAATTCTGAGAAAAAAAAAAAAAAAAAAACCCAAGTAGAAGTACTATTATTAAAACTAAAATAAATTAAAGCCAAAAAGGCATATTAAAAAAGAATAAAATGACAAATGTATATGGGTCATTGACGTGATGGGTCATTTTTTTGTCCAAAGGCCTTAATAATAATAATAAAAAACAAAGATATGACATCCAAACTCTGTAAGGTAGTACAACTAGATCTCTTTTATTGAATCCAAATGGGTTTAGTTATATTTTGCTACATATAAAGGTATTTTAAAGATTTTGAAGTGTCAAAAGGTCATTCGGTTTAACCATCCAAAGGCCATTTCATTTGTGACTAAAATATCTTAAAATGTAATACATGTATAAATTTTTTATTCTGGCATTATTTTATAACATCATATATCAACATAGTGCAAAATGGTATTAAAATTATGTGTAGAAGTCGTTGCTTTGTTATGAGAAATAATGTCCGGAAAAATGAATTTCATTGATGTCATTCGGAGTAACCAATATAAAGGGACCATCAGACACCTGCAAAGGACCACACGGTTGTGAAGCAAAATAACTAACTCTCTTTTAACTATTTGAAAAATTCATGTTTTCACTTGCTCATATGCATGTCCCTAAACATCAGGTCATTCGGTACAACCGCTATAAAACATGGAAAATGATATAGTATTTTAAAAACTATTTTAAACACTAAATATAAAATGTTTGATTGTCCTTTTGCTAGCTAGCTAGATATCAGCCTGTTAGCATTGCTTGAAAATATCGTCATTCGGTAAAGCCAGACTTTTTTGGTGACAAATTTTGTCCATCTTAAAAAATGACAAAAGCTGTGTTAATTGATTATAAAAACCACAATCTCATTGTTAACACTTAATAAAACTTCAAAATGAATTATCTCTCCATTATGTTGTTTTTTTTACACTTTTAAAAACCTTATTCATCAATGATTATTAAAACTTAATCTAAAAGCAAATTCAAAATATTAAATATTATAATAATATACAAATAATTCTGATATCATGCAGAAAATACCATTTTATTTTAGGTGAAGAGACATATTTGCAAATTGTCCAGTTACTTTATTGTTAAGCCAAACTCAACATCAAAACGGATTTTGGTGTCAATAATTTAAGTAAATGGATTGACTAATAAGAAGGGTGCAGTGTTTCAGGGAACACATTTTAATGTAGTTGAGATGAAATACTCATTGTTCATTATCAACACATAATCTGTCTCTAGATTATAGTCTGTCTTTTTCTTTCCAAATCCTCTCAATTAGACCTAAACCAAACCTCAGTGGAGATCTTCAAAGTGAATTTAAGAGAAAAGGTATTGATTTAAGAGTCCTAGGCAGACCTGTATTGAGTCAGAACCTGAACTGACTAACAATTAGATCCCTGCTTGTTATGGGTTCTTTAATAATAGACATCTGTATTAAGACTATCTGAAAATAAATCTCTACATATTACACAGCTTAATGCCTTCAGGCTGTAATCTATCATTGTGATAAAATCTGCTGTATTTCTTGTGTGCGAGTAAACAGCCAAAAAGCCACTTATAAAGAAGTACACAAAGAAAAATATTTCTTAGGCAGCATAAAGTTTAGTAAAGCAGTCAGAAAAAAGCAATGACATACGGTAAAATGGAGTGATTAGTTATAATGTTTCTACAAAAATACAAAAGGATAAAAGAAATCAAGTGAATATAATACATTAAAACTATACCGCTATTCTGTGTTAATGATAACTTATGTGTTGTTTTGTGTTTTGAAATAGTAAAAAAAGAACGAAAATATGAGATGTACAAAACAAGAATCAATATGATAGCTGCTTTTGAATATTATTTACAACACTAAAAAGCCAGTGCATAAACATTCTGAAAAAAATATAGCATTTAAAACAGGAAAATTGCATGGCATCTTAATAATCACTGAACTTGGCAGTTGTCGTTTTGTTTTGGAGAGGCACTGAGCCGTTCATGTTTCTCAGGGGTCTTCTTGAAGCCGCAAGAGCGCCTGCTCATTTTCTGCTCTGTCACAGGGTTTTCACAGCTGTTTTCTCGTGGACTGTTGGCGAGTGGAGATGATACAGCCATATTGCTCAGGATTGCCCTAGGAGCCTGGACCTGAAAGCACAACATGAGCATAATGTTAGAAGAGAGCAACGCTGGTCTGTCAAAAATGCCCAGCAGCAATATCAATGTTCAAAAACAACTCGTACTGTACATCTCTCTGGGTGAAGTGCCAAGTGCAAAATGTATATATATATAAGATGTTGCAATCAATCAATCTTCTGTCCTCTCCTAACCCTTGTCCTATACTCAGCATGTATTTTCTGGAGAAGAACCAGTGCTGAGAAGTACTTGAAAATTGGCTGTGCTGCAAGCTGACTAATGGTTTGCTCATCCCGGCTTGCATCTGTTTCATTCAAAGTTTAGTTGTTGGTTTTTCTGACATATTATCTATTAATTAGGGCTGTCAATTTTATAAAAATCTTTTGAGGGAATTAATTACATGATTTATTAATCAAATTGTGTATACTGTACATATAAACATCCCTTTTTCCTGGATACTGTATTTTTAAAATAATTTTGTAAAATCCATAAGCTTTAAAAATCATTATTAGAAAGTAGGTTTTTCATGCTTATTCAGTGAACCATAAACAATCATTGCACATTGACAGTTAAAGTCACAGTCAGAATAACTGACAGAGGCTGCATCCGAAAACTAAAAAATGCTGCCTTTGGAGGATGCATTCCAAGGTAGGGAGGCATTAAGGCACATCTGAATCCAAAGTAAGTTTCAATTCCTGTCTCAGGAGATGCCTTCATCTGATCGATTTCTGAAGGCAGCATAGATGTATCCTTTGCTGCCTTTGATATCCCACAATTCAATGTTTTCCATTCTGTGACAGTTGAGCTAAAAATTAAATATGGCATCTGAAAGTTGCAGTTGGTGGTCAATTTGTCTGTAAATGTATGTTTTTGACCATTGTTTTCCACTTTTGATGTCATTTTTAGCAAGAAATTACTATTGTAGTACTTAAATATTTGCTTAGTTATCACCAAATCTCACTCTATTATACTTTAGATCATTAAACCTTTATGCTGCCTCAGAAGTCTGTCCAAAATTAGTTTCGTGAGGTACCTTTGTGCGCAAACACTTCCTGCAAAGTCAGTGCCTGATAGGGCAGCGAGGCAACAAGTCAGCTGCTTAAGTTTTCAGATGCAGCCACAGATTGTAAGAGCTTTCTACGGACTGAAAAATAAAAGAATGATGGCCAGGGTCCCTCTTCACCTGTGAGTAACATCTCACAGCAAGAACTGGCAGATCTGCAGCAGTCCATGAGGATGTTACGGAGACCCTAAAACAGGAGTGTCCAAGCTTGGTCCTGGAAGGCCAATGTCCTGAAGAGTTTTGCTCCAACTTGCTTCAATACACCTGCTTGGAAGTTTCTAGTATGCCTTGATTAGCTGGTTCGGGTGTGTTTAACTGGTTGGAGCTAAACTCTGCAAGACAATGGCCCTCCAGGAGCAGGATTGGACACCTCTTCCCTAAAGTGACCTTTGATAAAGCAAAAAAAAATAAATAAATAAATAAATAAAAATAAATGCACACATGAGAAACTTTTTGCATGCTCACGAGAAACTTTGGCGTTACAATTTCCTTTGTGCGTCACAGCCATTTTACTATGATGAAAACAGGAGTATGAATGCACATGAATTAATAAAGATACAGCTGCTTGTCATTCGTTAGGCCACTGTACCTCTAATATTACGGCCTTGTGTCTGCTTTAACGCATCCTTCGTGACGGCCATGAAATGGGCTGATGGTGCAATACGGCTGTGTGCATTGTCCTATTTGCCAAGTTCAAGGGTCCATAAAATAAAATATTGATACATTAAAAGTGCTCAAAATTTGGCTTTTGTGAAGGCAGTGTGTCATATTTCAAGGCCTTATGTCTGCTTTAACAAATTTAACTTTCTGAAGGGAGAGGAACTGTGCCACAAAATGGTCTGATGGTGCAATAGGTGGCTCAGTGTGCATTGTTTTTTATGAACCATTAAACTTAGTGTGCATATAGGACATTGGTACAGTTAAATATATTCAAACATTTGGATATCAGTAGGGCAGTATATTTATATTGTCCCACAGCCAATTAAAAATATTGGTATAATAAAATGTGCTAAAATTTCGAATTTCACAAAATCAAAACACCCTTTATTAAACTACTTCAAATTTAATGCATCCTTACTGGTGGTGGAGAACTGCTGAGTTTCTTCATTTAATTCTAACAGTGTTTATTGCTAGCAGAGCCATAGACATAAAGGACTTTAGAAAAAGTGTTGTGTTATATAAAAGAGGAGGCTCATGAATCAATAAATGACAAGCAAATAAGTAGCTGGATTCAGCCTTGTACTACACAGACTGCTCTTACAAAATTCAAAATTTGACCACTTTTTAAATCAGCCCAATGCATACAGCCATATTGCCTTTCAGCCCATTTTTACACGTGGTTTCAAGGATGCCACAGGGGAGACGTTAATGTGGACATAAGGCCGTGATATTATAAGCCATGACAGGTACACTGGACCCTTGAACCTGGCTTTATGGACCCTTGAACTTAGCAAATAGGACAATACACACAGCCATATTGCACCATCAGACCATTTTATGTCACGGTTTCTTGCCATCACAGAAGATGTGTTAAAGCGGACATAAGGCAGTGATATTAGAGATACACTGCCCCAGTGAAAGGCAAATTTTTATTAAAATCTTTATTAATTTACTGTTTTCTTCATAGTAAAATGGCAGTGACGCACAAAGGAAATAAGTTATACTATACATAAACCAGAAATTTTAATGTGAGCATGCAATACTTTCTCATGAAAATGTAATGGTTTCTCATGTAATAGTTTCTCTAGTGTTAACATGCATATTGTTTACATCTTGTGGCAATACTATTGAAGCAGTGATCATTTTAACGGTTACATATTGCAATTGCCTCACATTCTTGTCTCACAAAAAGGGACAAATAATTTTTTTGTTAATCAACATTTCGCTGAAAGTGCTAATGATCTTGCTTAACTTGTCCTGAACCTGGATTATCTCTTTAAATTGACACATGGAGGCAGGAATGAAGATCTTTGGATTTTATAAAAGCTTAACTATATCCTGAATCAGGTATTCAAGGTGGTGAAGGGTATTTCTGGGAAATATGAGTAACTCTGCAGCATGTGGTCTCCACCTCCCTTTGAATTCTTGAAGCATAAATGGGAAAATCTCCAGGAAATGGTGACCTGGGGTAAGGTGACATGATCAGAGCTACAGAGGAAGTTCAAAGCTGACAGGAGAACTTTAATGCCTCAGAGCACTTAAGTCTTTCCATCTAATCTGAAATGTCATGCACAGTTTCATCTAGAAATGCTTTCATGGTCAGTAACTTTAAGAGTGGCATAGTGAGTTAACTACAGACTGCGGATACATTTTCTAAAAGGTCTATGACGCCCTCCTGTGGTTAAAGACTGAGGAAAGACTATGTTTTCAGCTACACAATGAGAGCTTTTAATGGCAAATAAACCTCTCATGGTTTGTATTCCCCCATTTTTGTTCTTAAAATAACTTAAAAATGATTATATTATATGTATATTCTTTGTATTTAAGGATAAAATGTTCAGGTTTGTAACTATTTTGGTCTACTATTAAAATATGGTATTACTGCACTGCTAATACTGTTGGCTGCTTAGACTAATTGTTTGTTTTTCCAAATGTGTAAGTTGATTCATTTACTCCCAAGCATTCAAAGCCACAGATTTGTTCACGAAACATCACTGTGTGCTGGAGTTCTGCTGTGGCATTAGTTGGAACTATTATTTAATTGCAAAATAGAGCAAACAATATTGACAATACTGTGTTTAAAACGTATATCACTTAATATTACCCTTTTGTTTGTTGCTGAAAAATTGCATTCTTGCTCATATAATATAAATTATACTAAAAACAAGAACTCACACAGGGAATGTTTTTGTATTGAAGAGAGTTTGTTTTTTAAATAGATCTCTATGCACAGTCTGTGTCTATTGTTCGTCATGCTAGTATGTGTTAAAACCCCACTTTTACCAAGGTACATTGTCGAGAACGGTTTTAATAGTATTTTAAGGTGGGGTAGAATTAAATTAACAGCAAATCTCAGCATTTTGTACCCCAGTTTGGTCTAGATAAACAAATCTTAGTTTTTCACCAATCCAGTATCCGTTTTGCTGATTTTTGACACGTTGCGTGAAACGCAATCTTGCTTTGACTGATTGTATAAAGAGTAGAAGTGTAAGCCCTTCTAAGCTGTTAATAAATATAATTTAAGAAGTATTATTAGATCTTACTATTTACAAGTGGACAATGCAATATTGTCATTGGAAGATTAATATATATATACAGATTTTAATATTTTCACCAAGGATTTAGACAAACATTCATGGAATCAATACTATCATCATCATCATCATCATTAGGGCTGGGTATCGTTCAAAAATTTTCGATACCGAGACGATACCGATACCTTGACTTCGATACCGATACCTAAACGATACCTTTTTCGGTACCAGTTTTATAAAATCTGTTTAAACAAGATTACATAACCTCAAAAAAATCTTTGGTTTTATATTTTAACTTTGTTGACTTTTTATCAGACTCAAAGACTCATCTCCTGAGCCACTGCGGGGAATAAAAAAAGCACAAATTAACAAAATTTACCCAACACAATAAATCAGTGCAAATAGTTTTAATAAAGTTTAGTTTTCAATGCAAAAAATTAAGTATGTGAGGCTCTTTTTAAATCACTCAGCAATTGTTCTTCAAAAAATTTATTATTATTAACAAGATCAAAGCGGAAGTAAGAGTGACGCAAGTTCGTTTCGTCTTACCGTGAAATAAGAGTTCTGTGTCTTCATTAAAATCAACACATTAATGATTCATCTCTCATCCACCCGCAATTAATTTGAATGTTATTTTTTTATTACTTGGCCCGACCCGCAGATTATCCGCAGTATCAGGAGGACGCTGATACCCCTTTTTCAGCAGAATTGTTCGCGTTCTGGAGCCAGAGGCAGAGCCTGTGCTCGTGCAGGCGAACGAGCCTGTCACGAACCGGTCGCGTGTTTCCATAGACTTGAGGGACGAACGCTGATGTAAAGCTGCTGTGTGTTGTACCTGTCCATAACTAGTCTAAAAAACATTGCGCGTACCGCTGTTTCTGCAGGCAAGTGCTACACTTTTGTTTTCTGTTAACAGTATCTGTAGTGAACCGGCTGCTCACATAAACAGCCGTTTCTCACCCGTCCATTCGGAGATAAACTGAAAACGAAACCGTTGATTCAATCGCCCTCTCGCACATAGGGTCTCTCTCGCGCGTATAGTTTTATATATTTAGATATAAATAACAAAGTAGCGCAACATTACTTGCTCCTCAACGAGACAGCGAAAGCATTTCTCCGCCCCTCTCCTCGGCTCCATTCTGAGGTACCGAAATTTGGTACCGAATGACAAGACACTTTTCGATACTCGGTAGTATCGAGGCAGTTCGATCGGTACCTAAAAAGTATCGAGTTCGGTACCCAGCCCTAATCATCATCATCATTTTGCATTATATTTTACACTTATTCAAAGTAAAAGTTTATAATGAATATGAGAAGATAGAGTTTCTTAATCATTAAGTTGGAAAGATGTAGTTGGTTGTGGTTGCAGGAAATACACAGGTAGTTCTACTCACTGTGTTTGATTTTCTGCCATCTGCTGTCTGTTTGGAGATTTGCACAGGATGTTCTGCTGAAACAAAGCTCTGCTGAGCCGCAGTCGTTCGGGCGGCCAGACGAGGGCTGCAGCGCTGCGCTGTAGTTCTGCGAACGATGAATGGGCTCATCTCTCCAACTGGAATATCCGCAAAACCTGTAAAGAACAAAGTGATGCAGAGGTATAAAAATAGCAATCAATGACTTCTTCCTTCGATTGTGATAGTTTCATGGAGCACAACTCACATATAAATGTTGATGTGTTGCCTTGATGTGGAAAGCTGTGCCATGAGTACAACGAAAGGCAAACTGTGATAACCTCTCACCTTTCTGAACAAGTTCAGGCAAACCCTCTGGTCTGAAATCCTCATCATCTTGTGTGGCTTTAGGTGTGGCAGCCGCAGCTTTCAGTCTCTTGGTGATACTGTGCAGGGCTTCCTGTGCTTTGCTGGGGGTATCATCCGCTGCTCTTTGTCTCTTTCCTGCTGGCACGCTCTTGGTGTCTTCCACTGGCTTATTGTTCTCCATGTCACTCTTCTCAGGCCTCAGGGACCTCCTGCTCTTGGGTGTCTTTGTCTGGGTGCTCAACTGCTTGACCTGGCTCTTGAGGCTTTCATTGGTCTCTTCCAACTTGTGAACTTTGACCATGAGGCTGCAGTATCGGTCCATGCTGTCGTCCGCCTCACGGCTCTTTTCCTCCAGAGCTTCCTTCAGCTCCTGTAGTTCTTCCTGCAGGGCATCACTGCTGCCATCACCTGTTAAACATGAAAGATGCTGTAAAAATTATTTTATAAAAAAAGGGACTGTCTATCTGTCTTGCTTTAAAGTGATGTACTGTGTTCAAAAGTCTGAGATTACATGTAAAAATGCTTGTACTTTGCTTTTATTTTTATTTAAAAAACATGAAAAGAAAAAAAAAAGTCAGATGTGAAATTCCTTGATAAAAAGGAAAAAAAAGAAGACAGTCCAATGCAAGTTAAGTTTACCATGTTCTCTTGAGTTTTGTCCATACCTTGTTTCTGTGAGGCCTGCAGTGCTGCTATCTGTTGTCCCTGCTGCTGAAGTTCTTCCTGAAGTGCCTGCTTCTCAGTCTCCAGCTGTTTGCATGACTTCATCCACAAATTGATCTTACTCAAAGCACTGTCCTTCTCTTTGGACAAGCGCACAACCTTTGAGTCTAACTCTGCCTACAGGGACCAAGACCAATAAACATAAAAGTTAATTACTTTACTACATCTTAAATATAGAATGACAGTTGTGTCCAAAATAATGAAAAATTAACAGAAACAACAACAACAAAACAATACCTTTTCATTTTCACAAAATCCCAATTTATTTTGTAACTCCTTTAAGGCAGACTCCACATCTGCATTTTGAGACTTGAAGCTATTGAGGTCAGATAGATACTGTGCAGCCCTTTCTTCAACCACCATCTTTTCTTCCTTCAGTGCATTAATCTTCATCTCATGCTATAGAACATAACATAAAGTAATAAAAACAACAATATATATTATCAATTGAATTCAACATTTCACAATAAGGCTAAATAAATAAAGTTATTATGCATTATGTTACCGCATTGTTGCAATATTACATCTGCCCACCTGCTGCTGTACATTTTTCAGGTTCTCCTCATGTCTCCTGTTATTTTCCTTCATCTGAACATCATGACTTTCTTGAATATCAGATACATTTTTCTGCAGACCATCTTTCTCTATTGTCAATGCTTCCAAGCCAAGCTGAAAGGTGCAATGAAAATGTAGTGTAAGCAGAGACTGAACATCAATGAAGCCAGTGTAAATCATGGTGAAGGAAAATTCTTACCTTGTACATTTCGATTTGTTTTTGAGACTCCTGCAGTTGACAAGTCAACTGATTTTGATTAATCTCCAATACATTATGCCTTTCCCTTGCCTCAGATAGTTCTTGCTGATGTTGCGTGTGGAGGTGCAAACTGCTCTCATGTAGTGCACTTAACTGAAAATGAATGCAAATAAATGAATAGATGTGAAATGAAAATGAGGGGAAAAAAATAAACAGCTAAAGGTGATGAAAAAAAAAACCTTTTCTGTAAGTTCTGAGTTCATGAGCTTCATTGCATCAAGTTGGCTCTCGAGCTGTTGGATATTGCTCTCTAGAGAAGTGACATTTTTCTGCATGACCTCTATCTTGGAAGACTGCATATGAGTCTTCTCCTCCAGCTGTGCAATAGTAGACTGTAACTCAACCTTGTCCTTTTGCAATTCATCACGCTCTTCCTGAATTGAAGATAGCACACGCAGCTCATCTATTTGTGACTGAAGTTGGGCGTTTTCTTTGCTAAGCTCCTGCTGTCTGTTTTCAAAGTCTTCCAAGACTGACTTGTTGGTTGAACAAAGCTCCGCCTGACACCTTTCATATTCAAAGACTCTCTGGGCAAACTCTTTGTTTTCAGATTGCAAAGACAGCAACTGAGAGGTCAAATCCTGTGCTTTCAGTTCTTTCGATTTTACCTCTGTTCGACAGAGTTGAAGTTCCTCCTCCATGGCACCAACTTTAAATTGGAAGTCTGTGATCATTTGTTGCTGGTTCACTGTTGCCTCTTCGACAGATTTAAGCTTTTCAGAAGCTGCTTGATTGGACAACTGCAATTCCTCAATTAGGCTGTTCTTTTGCTGAAGTTCTTGCTCAAGTTTATACTTCTCCTCCTTGAGATCCTTCAGCTCGGTGACCATCTCTTCAATTTTCTTGGTAAGCTCTTGCTTTTCAACCTGTATTTCCTCAAGCTCAGCTTTGGCACTCTCTGCTTGAAGAATGGCATCCTCAAGATTCTGTTCAGAAAGTTCTTTTTCTCTCTCAAGCTTTTCAATGTTGTCCTGAAGAACATCTGCCTTCCTCTGTGCAGCTTTGAGCAGCTGACTCATGTGGTTCTTTTTCCGTTCATCAGATTCAATTCGTACTTTCAGTTTTTCAATGCCCTGTCTCATCTGTGCTACTTCTTCCTGAGTAGAAATCAACCTGGAGGCTATTTCACCTTTCTCCAAGAGGGACGATTCAAGGGACTGGGACAGCCTGACATTCTCATTCTCAAGTGAATGGATTTTGGAAGACATGTTTTCAGACTCTCTTGAAGCAAAATTCTCATCGTTCTTTAAACTGTTCAATTCACTTAACAAAATTTTATTGTCTTCAGACAAAAGAGCCACTGTATTCTCAAAGTTTTGAGACTGTTGAATTAGTTGCTCTTTTTCGCTCCTTAGCACATCAATTTGGTTAGATGCAGCTTCGTTTTGCCTTTTCCCTGCCCTAATGTCCTCTTCTAGTTCTTTTATAAGTTCTCGTGTATCGGTCTCTCTCTTCTCCAGAAGCTCAGCCTTTTCTTTCCACTTCATTAAGGAGTGATTTTCACTTTCCCTTTCATCAGCACACAAAATAAGCTCTTCTTTAAGTCGCCCACCTTCTGCCATAGTTGTATTAAGTTGTTGTTCAAGGCTGCAATTTGTCCTCCTAGCTGCTTCAAGCTCTGCTGCTTGCCTTTGTTTCTGTTCTTGTATCTCCTCTATGTCAGCCTCCATGGACAGGATGTGCTTCTCTAAATTGGCCTTTTCAGAACGCACTCTTTTTAGTTCGCTCTCAATCTGGAAAAATTTCTCATCCCACTCACCTTTTGCCATCTCTAAGCTTTCCATCATCTCTATAACATCCGAGAGCTGGCATTTGGAGGTCTGTAGCTGTAGTTCCAATGAATCAATCTCTATTTTCAACTCTCCAATGTGATTGTTCAGTTTCTGGTTTTCTTGACTGACAGACATCAATTTGCCTGTGCTGTTTGTCTTTTCTATTTCCATTTCACGGACTTTGCCCTCCAAGTCTGAGCACAAATGTTTTCTAATTGCCATTTCAGATTCCAAGACTTCAAACTGGGATTGCAAATGTTGAATCTCCTCTTCTCGCATCTTTAGAGTTTCCTTAAGTGATTCGAGTTCCACAAGTGATTTTTCACTTTCCTGTCTAATATCTGGAGTGGAGTCTGACTGTTCAGGATGATGCATTATGTTTTCCTGTGCTTCAGGTGTCATTTTTTCCATTTCCTGATCAAGATGAAAAAATGTTATAAATACAAATGAAGAGAAATGACATCAAATAGCTTTTTGATATCAGCAGTGCTGTAAACCTATTTTACAGAGGTACATTTTCAAAATGCAACAATTTAAAGGGGAACTGTCATTTTCTAGGTTTTTTTTCATACTGATGGGATGATTGTAACATCACACAGAAGGAAGTTTTCAGTTCACTAATGCAATTGTAAAAATGTGCAGATCAAAGCCAGTCATAATTTATTTCACAAGTGAAATTCACATTTGAGTCAGCAATTTAACTGATAAAATTCATAAAATCTAATATTACATTGTGAGATAAATAGGTTACCTGCGAGGAGGATGATGATGCAAGGTCCAATTCCTGCATTTGCTGCATGGTTGTCTCCAGTTGTGAGGACAAGATCTCTGTGTGTTGTTTTTCTTCTCTGAGTTTGGCCTCCAACTCATTTTTGATATTGAGCATTTGCTCCTCCATGCTCTGAAGCTCTTTAGAATGCTGTAATTTGAGTTGCTCTATTTTAACCCCAGTTTGCTCCTCCATGGTTCTGACAGTCTCCTTAAGAACATGAGATAACTCCTCAAGCTCCCTGGATTGATTTTGCATTAGCTCTTTCAGTGTTAATTGTTTGATATCCTCATCTGATGACAAGGATGTTTGGGCCTCTTCTTGTGAATTAAGCTGCTCTCCATGTGATGAAATATTCAGAACAGAAGTGTCTTCTTCAAAGGGCAAAATAGATGTGTTGGCAAATGCCATTTCACAAATATCTTGGTCATTCTCATATGCGATTTGCTCTTTATTAATTGTGTCTGCATCAGAGTCTGAAGCAATATTCTTCTCAGACTGAAGCTGTTCTATGTGAGTTTGCTGTTCTGCAATCTGAGACAGCAGACAATCATGTGCCTGCTTTATTTTTTCCATTTGCTCCTGAGAATTCTGAGCATCTGCTTTTAATTCCTTGATATCAGATTCCAACTTTAGTTTTTGTTCCATAAGATGGTTGTGCATTGCTTCAAGGTTTGCCCGCTTGCAGTTCTCTTGCTCTAGGGAAACTTTAAGTTTTTCATTAGTTACACGGAGAGACTCCAACTCTGTGACCAATGCAGAACTAGACTGTTGTTCCTTTTGTGTTTCCTCCAAACATGCTGATAGTTGTGACACTTCAAGTACACTCTTTGTATAGTCGTCTTTGACGGACTCAAGCTCTGCTTGTAGGGTGGACCTCTGGGCCTCACTCTCACCTAACTTTGCTTCAAGAACACTGATGTTGCCTTGCAGCTCCTCTACTTGTGCATCAAAGGAATTGATGCAGGTTTCATTATCTTCAAGATCCATCTGCAACATTTCAAGCTGTACTTTGATTTTGCTCATGTTCATATTTTTTTCATTCAATGTCTCTAATGCTTTAGCTTGCTCAGATTGAGCCTCCTGAAGTTTGTTTTTCAAAGATTCAATCTCACAAGATTTTGCATTTTCTTGGCTTTTCAGAACGACCAAAGCAGCTCTGAGACTTTCTATCTCCTGCTCATGCGGAAATGCATTTTGTTTCAAGTCTTCAAGTTCCTTTGCTACTTTCTGATAGGAATCAGTGACCTCCTTGAGTTGGTCCTTTGATAAGTCAAGATCTTGCTTCAGCTTTACCTTTTCGAGAACAGTCTCCTCTAGGTTTTCTGAAGCATTTCTGGCCTCCAAACATTTGCTCTGTAATTCTGCCTCAAGGACACTGATGCGCTCCTCTAAACTCTTTTGTTTTTTCAAATGAGTTTCCATTTCAGAGACATAAACTTCAGATTCCTTGTTATGTCTCTCAGTGAGCTCCTTGATACTTGTCTCTAATAAAGCTTTTTCTTCAGATCTGTCTAGTAATTTTTTTTCCAGACTTAAATTCAGCTCTACAGAAGTGTCAAACCTTTTCTGAAGACTTTCTAGGGAATTCTTTAGTGTGGCAGACAAATGATTTGAAGCCTCAAGCTCACTTTGTATTAAAGCAATCTTTTCTGCCATGACATCTTTTTCAGCAAGTGCTTCTGTCATTATGGAAACCTGTTTAATGTGATTTTCTTTCTCTAGGCAAACAACATCGTGAAGTTTTTGAAGGTTTTCATACTTCTCAGATAGATTGTTTGCTTTATTTTCAATCTCTTGTTGTTTTACTTTAAGTTGTGCGTTATCCTGCTCTAAGCTTGATGCTTTCCTTCTTTCTTCTTCTATATCTTTTGCAAGATTCTCAGCTTTTGTCTTCTGATTTTCCAACTCAGTGGCGGTCTGAACTTGTAGTTCCTTTATTTTTTCTAAGGAACTTCTGGTTTCTTCTGCCTCAGAAACAAGACAATTAAACTGCTCTTTGAGAGAACAGAAAGACTTATTCTTTTGTAGCAGAGATTCAACTTCATGAATAAGATCTTTTTCCTTCTTTTCTACCAAAGACACTTTCTCTACTAGATCTTCTTTGACTTTAGAAAGATCGTCAAGCTTTTCTTGAATATCTGCATTTAAATCTTTTTGAGACTTTAGGTCTGATTCCAAGAGGGCAGTATTCTCAAGAACCTCCTGCAGGGATGTTTCCACATTCAGTTTTTCTTGTTCCAACTGATTTTTTTGTGCAAGGCGGTCTTCGCATTCTTTAGCCAACATGTCTTTCTCTTCTTTGAATTTCTCTAGCTCCTGCTCTCGCAAGGCAAAGGATTCCTGAAGATGCTCAATCTCAGTTCTGTTCAGTTCAATAATGGAGTCCTTTGATTTAACCAAGTCGCAAGCACTTTCATATTCTGCAAGGAGTTGACCATGGGCCTGCTCCATTCCTTCAACCTTACTTGTTTCTTGATGCAGTTTAGTTTCAAGCTCGCTCACCTGCTCCTGCATTAGAGTGATTTGTCGCTTCAAATTGTCCATCTCCTTATTATGTTTTTGATGTGTCTCACTAAGCTGTTGTTGAAGCTCCTCATACACTCTACCCTTTTCCTCCAGCTCCACACATTTTATAAGCAGTTCCCCTTTGAGTGAATCAATCTGACCAGATAGGCAAATCTTTTCATTTTCTAAATCTTGCATCCTTTTCTGAAAGCCATCATGAGCATCACTGAGGTCAGCCTTGTCTTTCTCCAGATTTGCAATTTTATTCTGCATTTCCTGATGGTTCGATTCAGTGTTGTTAATCAACTGTTCCTTTTCATTTTTCCACTCCATAAGAACCTCATACTCTTTCTTCATCTCAGCAACTTCTTTTTGACAGGAGTTTGAGGTCATTTTAAGGTCTTCATTTTCTTTCTCCACAGCACAAATCTTATTAGTTTTGAGTTCAACTTCATGAACTAGTTTTTGCAACTCATTCTGAGTCTTCATATTCTTTGCTTCTGTTTCACCCAGAATTTTCTTGACATTTTCCAATTCTTCAGATGATGATGCAATTTGGCGGTCCATTTTTTTGCGAAGCTCAGTCAGTTCTTCACTCTGGGTTTGTGTCTTAACTGAAAGTAACAAGTAAAAATTATTAGAGTTTTTTTTTTTATGTTTTAAATTTTATAATGTAATATTGAAAATTTACTAGTGAGATTTATTACACTTTTAAAACATACTTTTTAAGTCATCCACCATTGTGCGGCTTTTGGCAAGGTTTTGCTCAATATTTTGTTTTTCCTCTTCCAGTTGTTTGACCCTCTTCATTCCTTGTTCTAACTGACAACTGAGAGTGTTCTTCTCTCTCTGCATCTCCTAAGATGAGCAGAAACAAGACAATTACATGCTTTTAAACTTTAGTCTGCATACTCCATAAAGTTAAATCTATTATTATTAAATGAAAGCAAGCCAACTAATACCTTATCTTTAACAGATACACAAAGAACTTACATCACATTTCTTCTTCAACTCTGCCTCCTTCACTTGACTCGCCTGTAATGCCTGCTCAGACCTGAGAAGTTTCTGTTTTAGCTCTTCCAAATCTTTCTCTAGTCGATTCTTTAGAGCAGTTACCTTTGAAACCAATGGTATTCTGTTGTGATTAACTTGTTAATTAATGGCCAAAATGTGTATAAAGTAATACAAAACAAACAAAGAAAATATACTTAAGAGAAATGTGTTGTTAATAACATTCATAAAACAATATTCAGTTGAATTTTCAAATTACCTTATCCATATCTGACTGCAAAACATTGTAGTCTTTTTTGGCTTGCTGGATCTCCATACTCATTTTATTTTTCACCTGGTTAAATTGCTGATCAAGAGCTTGATGGGAACTTTGAAGTTGTGCAAGTTCCTGAAATGAGTGAGAAGACAAACATTTGATAGTTTCAGCTCATCCAATATGCAGAAATATAAAACAAATGTTAAATTATATTTGACAGTAAGAAAACAAGACCTTTTGACTCTCTCTCTCCTGGTCTTTGATTTTCTGCTCCAGAGATCTATGCACGCTTTCAGCATTATGTCTCTGACAGTTCATCTCCTCTGTTACCTGCTTCAGCTTCATCTCAACTGATGAACACTAAGGAGGCAAGGACAAGATAACTTATTATATACACCTATATAATATGTAGTATAAATGCATTACACGGACCTACTTTACCTTAGAAACAGACTGCTCATACTGGCCTGTAGCCTTTGTGAGTTCATCTCTGGACTTGCTCAGGAGTTTGTCCTTCTCTGCCAGATCTTTCCTGGCCATTTCGAGTTGACTTTGAATTTCACTGAATTTATTAATCTGATTCTTCATATCTTTCTCTTGAGCCTGAAGACGGAGCTCTAACTCAGAGACCCTTGATCTCAGATCTGAGCAATATAAAAATGCACACAAAAAAGCAACAAATATGTGACCTCAAGGCATATGAAGATTATCACTTGTAGTGCTGTATTCAAAAGCATATTCTCAATTACGTAATAAAAAAAAAAATCCATCTGTAAGGTCTGACCAACCTTGATTTATATTCTTAAGCTGTTCCATCTGCTGTGATCCAGCTGTGTCACTTTGAGTGCCTGATGTGAACTGTTGGTGGGGCTTTATTGGGGTGTCATCAAAAGACCATGACATCCCAGAGGGTCCGTTTCTTCTCCTAGATGGTGTCTCCATCACAGTCTGAGACTGATGACTGTGTGTTTGATCTTGCTGCCAAGGGAAAATTGAGGACCCCGTCTGCTGTCTTGCAATGTCTTTATGGCTCACTGCAGACTGGTTCAGAAGCTTCAGGTGTTACAAAAGAGAGTAACTATTAACTATGCATTATTACTATTTAAAAATTGAAGTAAATTATGTCATTTACTCACCTTCATGATGTTCCAAAACAGTAAGACTTTTGTTCATCTTTGGAACACAAATGAAGATTTTTAATGAAATCAGAAAGAATTCTGTCCCTCCACTGATAGTCTACGTAACTACCACTTTGACGCTTCAAAACCTTATTGGTTCTTGCGGAAGTTCAAATGTGCTGCGTAACACAAGAATGAACCTCATTCTTTTTGGTTTTAGCACGTCAAGCAAATATGCTTGAGCTTCCGTTTACCAGAACTGATGTGTGAGGTGATGAATGTTTATATGTGCATAAAAGTCTAAATTAAATCTGTTCATCATATAAAGCGATCGTGTTTTAGTTTTTTACGATCTCTTTATGAACTTTTTGAAGCATCAAAGAGGTAGTTGCACAGACTGTCAATGAAGGGAGAGAAATCTCACAGATTTCATTAAAAACATCTTCATTTGTGTTCCGAAGATAAACAAAAGTATTATGGGTTTGGGACTACATGAAATAACCCTTTAATATAACACCTAGCTACAAGGCTCTTTTCACCAAAAATTTATTTTACTTACTTTTACATGCATGACTTTGATTTCAGCTTCCAACCGCTTCCGCTCCTCAACCTCTCGATTGTACTTTTCCTGTAGTTCACTTATTTTTGAGTCTGAGGATGCAATATTACAGTGTTAAATTATGTTGCATTCATTCTGAATAGCATTTTTATTTTCTACAATTCATATCTTACCTTGTTGCCAATGATTAGGTGTTGCAGGGGTTGCAAAAGTTTTCTGTGGTGTACTAAACTGCTGGATTTCTGAAGAATGTGAAGTTTGGGATCGTTCCAATTCATGCTTATACCTGAATAAAAAACAAGGTTATACAAGGTTATTACACATTTTATAAATAAAAGTTGGTTATCGAATTTTAAAAAAAATAATGATATTATATCGACAACCTTGTCACAACAAAGTATTAAACACAGTCCACTTACTTTTTGACGTCTTGCTCTAGTCTATCAATCTGCTTCTTGCACAAGTTTAGTTGACCCTCCAGATAATTCACCTGTTGCTCCTTTGTTTGGATGTCATGTGTAAGTTTCTGTTTAGTCTTTTCCAGATTTTCACAAGACTCTACCAAAGACTGGTTCTCCCTCTTAAGGGCAGATGCTTCACTTTTCTCACTGTCCATCTGTAGGGAAATACAATACAAAAAATTGAGATATTTAACATTTATCAAGAAGCTATATCTGAGGAAATCCACTCCAATGTATCTCAGGTAACTGACCTTTTGCCTCTGTTTCTGTAAAGTAGCTTCAAGGGAATCCATCTGAAACTGTTTCTGTTGCCTTTCCTTCTTTAACTTGTCAAGCTGCCCTTCAATCTCTTGGATCTTTTGTAAGGCCTTTGCAGGAAGGCCATCCTTCCACTCTTCTACAGCCCAGCTCATACTTACTGAAGACGCTGTGTTGCTCCTTAAAGACACGCTGGCATGCTCTGAACAACGCAATAAGACAGACATTTATTTTATAAAACTCGCTATCAAGCAGATAAAATATTATAGAATCATATACTGTGTATACCCTAACATTGAGATAAAACAGGCTACATATTGGCACAATTGATTATATACAATAGTATACAGTTGTTCTCAAAAGTTTACCCCTTGCAGAATCTGCAAATTGTTAATTATTTTAACAAAATAAAAGAGGGATAATGCAAAATGTGTGTTCTTTTTTATTTAGTACTGTCCTGAATAAGATATTTTGCATAGAAGATGTTTACATGTAGTCAAAAAATAGCTGAATTTATAAAAATGACCCATTAAAAAATTTACATACCCTTGATTCTTAATACTGTGTGTGGTTACCTGGATGATCCACGACTGTTTTTATGTTTTGTGATGGTTCTTCACGAGTCTCGTTTGTCCTGAACGGTTAAATTGACCAACGTTTTTCAGAAAAATCCTCCATATCCTGCAAATTCTTCAGTTTTCCAGCATCTTTTGCATATTTGAACCCTTTCCAGCAGTGACTGTGTGATTTTGAGATCCATCTTTTCACACTGAGGATGACTGAAGGATTCAAACACAACTATTATAAAAGGTTCAAACATTCACTGATGCTCCAGAAGGAAACATGATGCATTAAGAACCGGAGGGTGAAAACTTTTGAACAAGATGAAGATGTCCAAATTTGTCTTATTTTGTTTAAATATCTAATTTCTTCATTTACTACTGCCCTTCGGAAGCTACAGAAGATACTCACATGTTTCCCGGAATACAAATTAAATTTACTTTGATCTTCAAATTCAAAAAGTTTTAACCCCCCCGACTCTTAATGCATCGTGTTTCCTTCTGGAGCATCAGTGAATGTTTGAACCTTTTATAATAGTTGTGTTTGAATCCCTCAGTCATCCTCAGTGTGAAAAGATGGATCTCAAAATCACACAGTCACTGCTGGAAAGGGTTCAAATATGCAGAAGATGCTGGAAAACTGAAGAATTTGCAGGACCTTGAGGATTTTTCTGAAGAACAGAGCTCAGTTTAACTGCTCAGAACAAGAGACTCATGAACAACCATCACAAAACATAAAAACAGTCGTGGATCATCCAGGTAACCACACACAGTATTAAGAATCAAGGCTATGTAAATTTTTGAACGGGTCATTTTTATAAATTCAGCTATTTTTTGACTATATGTAAACATTTTATTTAAAACATCTTATTCAGGACAGTACTAAATAAAAAAGGACACACATTTTGCATTATCCCTCTTATTTTTATTAAAATAATTAACATTTTGCAGATTCTGCAAGGGGTATGTACACTTTTGAGCTCAACTGTACATAATTTAACTGTAAGATACAAAAATGTGTCTCACATTTATTATAAACATTGTCAAATCTACGATTAATTTCAGTTAAATGGAGACTTGAGGATGGTTTTGAACTGATTTTCAGCTTCATCTACTGCATGGTCACCAGTCTGACAGAAAATCTTATGTTGACAAATTATAGTTCACAAAATAATCATATTATACATTTCACACATGCTATAACGTTAGCTATTTAGTTTGCTTGCTATTACCTACTTAAAATGAGGAATTATTATAGATTTATTTATGTGACCGAGTTTACATGTCCATACATCTAGTATTGTAATAACTTAAAAACAGAAAAACTACAGATCTCATCAGGTAACGTATTTTTTTAGACTCATATCAAGTTAAATATAGAAAGAGGACCTTCAGGATGAAAACAGAGTTTGATATCAAGTTACCTGATTTCATTAATATTTTATGGACACAACTGTGAGACCTTATGAGGTTTAAATAATAAAAAATAGCTTCTTCAACCTAGTTTCTTTAAACAATTAAATATTTAGTGTATTTAATCTATATTATAATTATATAAGTAGTTAGTTATGATCTGAGGTGGTTTTAGGTTTAGTGAGTGATATATTTTTATAGAACAAACTAATAAATAATAAATGACATATGTTTTAATGGCAGGTAAAGTTACGAAAAAATGTTTCATATATAAATAAACACGAGGCGACTAGTATTACACATTACTGAATAATATAAATCATCACGCGGAAGGTTTTAAGACATCAAACAAATTACTTTATAATGAGACTTTTGACATCTCATTCTTAACAATGAAATACTGCATTTTACAAAAAATATAATATCTTACCAGAAATAAAGAAAGAACCCCTCACGGTTAATCCGCGACTGATCTCTTGTGTTTTTCTTCAGTTAATGGAGTGAAAAATTCAAAAAAGAGTTCAACATCGTTGTTGACCGAATGCAGCGTCGTCATTGGCGCGTTTGATATGTGACGTAGGAACATTTTGGCTTCTGATTGGACATTCCTGTCCATTCGAATTTAACTCCACCTATTCTTTTATATTTAATTATTTCGGAATTTAAATGAACGACTTCTCGGGTGGATCAGTTAGCTCTCATCCAAAAGTCCAGACAAGCGACGACTTGCAGAAAAGAACACTTTTATAGACAAAATAAACGCTTCAAAGAAATCTTGTCCTTAATAATCATATGAAAAGAAAACACGATTGTCTCGTCTGTATAACTGGTGGCATTTGAAACTGGGCCTGAATGCCACAGTAAATGCACCACATGATTTGTGTTTATGTGTAACGATTTCTAATCCCTTGCTGTTATACACTTCTGAATGGTTACACTTCTGTTCCTGTTTGTCTTCCTGAATGCAGTGATCTGGAGGGAGATGAATGGCACCATACTGCTTCCAAAGGGCTCTGCCAAACACGTGCTCTGGGTCATAGCAGATGGTATGAGAGCCATATATGGATTTCATCTCCATGGTTACTGCCAGGGATACAGCACAGCTTATAAAGAGACTTATGACAAAAACAATAGCAGATGATGATGATTACAAGTCATACAATTCAAAGATAAATGTTATTTCGACGCAGGTTGCAAGTCTTGATTAAATAGTTTGTATTCCACAAAAAAAGTAAACCATAAAGTCAGAGTTTGTCATAAGGAATTTATTACTTTAGTGTTGTCACATTGAATGTAATTTATTTTGCATGTGGCAGTCTGCATCTTTTTTTTTTTGCCCACGCTACCTGTCAAAATAGCACAATACTAAACAAACGTTTAACAAACAAATAAGCAATAATAATAACACTATGAAATGCACAGATTGATTGGAAGTCCAATATCTTAACAGTATCCATTAAATCAGTGCAAAACAATAACCATGCAAACAGACAAGTAAAACAGAGTCACCTTATTGAGAATATATAAATGATTTACATTTGTTGTTAGCTATTGAAAACGATAATATTGTTGCTACATGAGGGGGCAAAATATTGTTAAAAACCTGGCATATATGATATGATTCTTAATTCTTAGCCCTTCTTCTCAGAAAACAGTACAGCACATTTGTTCAAAGTGCAGACAATACAAGCAACAAAGTATCTCAGACCCAGGCCATCTATTTACAAACCCAAAAATCATTTAAATGACATCTCAGATAAACATAATTTTGACATCACTTTGTTTTAATATTCCCCAGGAGAGGTATAAGACACATGCCAGTGTTTGATGCATATTCCTCCATGTGTTCCCGTTATTTCTGCTCTTCTATTTCCTTCTTAATCTCAGCGATGTACGGGTGGTCCTTACCGTGGGCAATGTCCATGATTGCAAGAGCCTGTGATAAATTCAGCCACAACAATTTGTAAAGCCTACATGGGTCCAATAGTATTAATTAAGATACATTTTGTTCGATCAGATCACAAGTCGATGATGCAGGTGTAAACAGGGTTTAAAACATTTTACGCTTGTCCATTTTTGATCTCTTCCAAGGGTAGTCGACAACGCATTAGATCGGTTTGCTTTCATAGTGTAGATGCTCATGTGGTCAAATGTGTTTGAACAGCCACAAAAGACTGTCTACTCTCCGACAACTGACCCAATGTGTAAACATTATGGGAAACACGCTAGCAAGATGGGATTTAAACTGTCGGCTGAAGACTCAAGTTTGGTTTGGTTCAAAAAAATGTACCAAGCACAATGTTCTCTCACCATTCCTGATTTCTAACACACACACACAGCGTTCAGCGTGGTCTTGTGGCTGTCAGAGCAGAAACGAAAGCTTGTATGTTTTTCCATCATCTCCGGTCACGTTCATATGCAAATTGAGTGAGCTTATAGAGTACCTCAGAGATGACGTGTTTTTGTAGGCCAACCTGGAAGTTAGCGGCGCACAGGTTCCCTCGATCAAAAGCCTTTGCATTTTCCCATAGACTTTTGGAAAATTGCAAAAAATAAGCTGTATGTTTAGTAAAGCGTTATGACACTAACATGCTTTGTCTATCAAGATAATCATTACAAGTTAACACAACATTTATACATTATGAAGCCAAAATAAAGTGGTCAGATATAAAAAGCTAACAGTAGGCTATAAATGGACTACAGCACACCATGGCCGCGGATCAACGTCACCACCACCAGGCTTCCTCAAACTTTATTTAAAAACAAACACTGTGTATGAATACTTATCCACTTTTTCATGAGAAATGCTGTTCAAATGCCCTGTTTGTCATGATGACGTCTAAAGTCCCCGCCAAAGGAAGTAGTCCCTTTTAGCAACTTGTTTGCAACCGCCGTTTTTAAGACACAATAAAGGTTTAAAAAAATATATATATATATGGTAATATATAATAATATATAATATAAATATTATAACTGGTGTGTTTTATATCATAGATCAAAACGTGAAAATATTTAGAGGCTTTGTTAACCACAGACCTTATTTCAGGCGATTTAGCAAAAACCCATTCAAAAAACCGATAGACTTTAGGGCAATGGAACCAGAAGTCCTAAAATGCTCGCTTCCTGGTTTTGCCTACAAAAACACGTCATGTCTGAGGTAATTATTTTGTCCATTCGATTGAAAGATCTGAACAAACCCAAACATTTACCCACCCATAGACCCTCCCCTCGAAGAAATCAGGACAGAAGTGGTTGAAAGTGGACAAAGGAGATGAATTAAAACACCAGATGTAAACAGGTATGTGTCTCCCTCGACTACTTGTGATCCGATCAAACAAAACTTGTAAAGAATCTTAATACCAGGTGCAGACAGGGCCTTTCAAAAGGACGCCCACATCTAATATTACATTATTATTACATTAGCAATGCTAACACCTTACCTTCTTTAAAGCTTTAACTCCTTGTGTCTTCTTCTCAAGTCCTAGGTACAATCTTCCAAGTTTCAGGTACATAGATGCCACATTCAGTGAGTAAGGAGGGTAGTGCACACTAGAAAGATATGTGCAGTGGATACAATTAGTAAAGTGGATACATTGAGAGTTCTTTATTATTTGAATTTTAAATTAAAATGGAAAGACAGCACTGGACATAGCATTACCTGTAGGGATGGATAATTTTCTCGCCATATTTCATTGCCCCGTCCCAATCCTGCATGTAGAGACAGACACCCATTGCCTGATACATCATATGCAGCATGTACACATTGGTTTCAGCAAAGATTGAACCCATTTTATCCAGGCTTAGTTCACAGATTTCCAGCAGCTCACTGGGGGGTACTTGGGGGTCAAGGAACTTTTAGTCAAAACCACCAATTCAAGATATATACAATACCATTCAAAAGTTTGAGGTCTGTGAAAAAAGGTGTTGTATGTTTACCAAGGCTGCATTTATTTGATTAAGAAATCAGTTAAAACAGTAATATTGTGAAATGTTATTACAACATGAAATGTCTATTTTTTTTTCTTTTTGTTAATATTTTTTAAAAATGTAATTTATTCCTGCGATAGTAAAGCTTTCAGCAGCCATTACTCCAGTCTTCATGTCACATTATCCTTCAGAAATCATTCAAATATGCTTTGGTGCTCAAGTACGGAAGAGGATTAGGGCCAAGCAATAATAAAAAAATAAAACCATCTTGAGATTAAAGTTGTTAAATTTAGAGAAAAAAGTCAAAATAAAATGTTGAGAATTAACTTGTTAAATTACGAGAAAAACCTTTTTAAATTTCGAGAAAAAAGTTGAGATAAAATGTTGAGAATAAAGTCATCAAATTATGAGAAAAAAATCGTAAGATGAGAACAAATTCGTTAAATTATGAGAAAAAAGTTGTTAAATTTCGAGAAAAAAAGTCGAGATAAAATGTTGAGAATAAAGCCATTAAATTACAAGAAAAAAGTCATTAAATTATGAGAACAAATTCGTTAAATTATGAGAAAAAAGTTGTTAAATTTCGAGAAAAAAAGTCGAGATAAAATGTTGAGAATAGTCATTAATTTAACGATTTTTTTCTCGTAATTTAACGAATTTGTTCTCATAATTTTTTCTCGTAATTTAATGACTTTATTCTCAACATAATCTCGACTTTTTTCTCGAAATTTAACAACTTTAATCTCGAGATGGTTTTATTTTTTTATTATTGCTTGGCCCTAATCCTCTTCCATACTCAAGAAACATTTCTTATTATACATGTTTAAAACAGTTTGTAGATATTATTTTATAACTTTGCATCCTTGCTGAATAAAAGCATTAATATATATAATATACTGACAAAATGGGGGCTTTGGGTTACAAAGGTTAAGAACTACTGATCTGCTCAGTCTACCTTTTATCAGACCTTTTCAAGCAATTGTGACTTTTTAAAAAAAACACTAATGTATGTTTTGTGACACAATATATCCCAAAGGTTAGTATGGCTTCATCAAGTGGAGACTAAAAATATCTCACTGCCCCTAGATTTCTCCATTTTCAAAACATCCCACAATAGCACAGACAGAATTATAAAGAATATAAAAGAGAAAAGGCCAATGAAGGATATTTTTGTAGTGCTTTGCTCTCCTGAACTCCTCAATGACATTTCTGGCATACATGACCATCTGTGTGATTTCCTCATCCTCTGGAGGTGTGCTAAGCTTCTGACGGATCTCCATTTTGGCTTTGTCCTAAATAAAAAAGGGTGTTATTCCACATATATCAACTTGAGTTCCCTTATTAGTGTCTGTTAATTTTTATTCATACTGTTATTACTTATTTTAACATGCTCCAAAAAGCATAGACACACAAAAAACGATAAGGTCCAACCAGCTGAAATTAATATTCTCTAAGCCTTTCTACATCATAATATGATGTAATATAATGACACTTACCTTTGATTTAGAGGTGCATTCTTTACAGTCACAGTTGAAGAAGTAAGAATCTCTCAACCGTTCAATTCTATCCTCTGTTGGATACAGGAGGTCAATGTAGCTGTTGAAGATCTATTCCAGAGAAACAAAGAGGACTGTCACACAATATACAGCAATTAAATTAATAATGAGATGATTATGCAATACTTATAGGTAATGGATGTCAGAATTAAATACTGACTTGTCAGATAATACTGCATTTTATATGAACATTTCACATTACAATTTAATGACATGGATTATAATGCTAAATAATAAACAACAAAGGCTTCCTGAAATGTAAAGATAAATAATTTAAAGATATTGAAATTTAGCATTACCTTAAGTGTAATCTTTTAGTCATTGTTTGCGAATAAATAGTGACAAGACAAGCAGCAATACATGTTACCATGAAGAACAAGAAAAACGTGGCCCTGTCTTACCTCTTCTCCAGGGTTGATCTCCTGCACCGCTCTCACCTCAGCCACTGTGCCTTTATACGTCACAATCACGTTTGGACTACAACTGTGGTTCATCAGAGCAACACTACCAGAAAGACATTCTATTACCATCAAGTACTTCATATATTGTGGTCAAGGCAGAGGATTTCTCTGAGACTTACTCTGGAAATACAGCAGAACCCAAATGAGACAGCTCCTCATCTTCAATGGTGAAGCCATTGCAATTCACCTGTGATGTAAAAAGGAGGAATTAGCATGTGGCTGAGATAGTCCAAGTGCCTGAAACATTTCACAGAGAATGCATGAACGTCTATGCTACAAAAGCAATTCGGTTGAATGTGTTTTTGATTTCCTCCGGTAGTGGTCGAAAGTGGACAAGCTCAAACGTTTTTTTACCCAGTTTACACCTGTATTTATAGCATCCACTTGTGATCTGATCGACCAAAACACTTCTTAATACCAGGTGTAAACAGGGCCACAGACAATGATAGCTAAGATTCACTTTTATCACATCTTTTTTCCATACAGTGAAAATTAAGTCTGTCATTTTTTTTTATTGTTTAGCCAGAAATGCGAATTCATGTTGTTCTAAATATGACTTCCTTTCTTTTGTAGAACATAAAGAGATATTTTGAAGAATATTGGTAACTAACTTGGGGTGAACTATCCCTTTAAAATAAACCTAGTAAGGAACTTTATAAAAATATATTTTATTTATATTTCATAAGGTATGCATTCATGCATTCATTAAAGGTGCCCTAGAATTAAAAATTTAATTTATCTTGGCATAGTTAAATAACAAGAGTTCAGTACATGGAAATGACATACAGTGAGTCTCAAACTCCATTGTTTCCTTCTTATATAAATCTCATTTGTTTAAAAGACCTCCGAAGAACAGGCGAATCTCAACATAACACTGACTGTTACGTAACAGTCGGGATCATTAATATGTACACCCCCAATATTTGCATATGCCAGCTCATGTTTAAGCATTATACAAGGGCAGGATGTCTGGATGAGCACAGCTGAATCATCAGACTAGGTAAGCAAGCAAGAACAACAGCGAAAAATGGCAGATGGAGATAGAGATGATCCATGATATCATGATATTTTTAGTGATATTTGTAAATTGTCTTCCTAAATGTTTCGTTAGCATGTTGCTAATGTACTGTTAAATGTGGTTAAAGTTACCATTGTTTCTTACTGTATTCACGGAGACAGGACTGTCGTTATTTTTTATTTTTTAAACACTTGCAGTCTGTATAATTCATAAACACAACTACATTCTTTATAAATCTCTCCAACAGTGTGTAATGTTAGCTTCAGCAACGGAGCAAAACCTCAAACTCATTCAGATTCATATGTAAACATCCAAATAAATACTATACTTACGCGATTAGACATGCTGCATGACGAATACTTTGTAAAAATCCATTTTGAGGGTTATATTAGCTGTGTAAACTTTGTTTATGCACTGTTTAAGGCAAGCGCGAGCTCCGTGGGCAGGGAGCGTGAGAATTTAAAGGGGCCGCAACCTAAATCGGCTCATATTTAATGATGCCCCAAAATAGGCAGTTAAAAAAATGTATTAAAAAAAAGAATCTATGGGGTATTTTGAGCTGAAACTTCACAGACACATTCAGGGGACACCTTAGACTTATATTACATCTTTTAAAAAGACGTTCTATGGCACCTTTAATATAGGCAATATATAGGCAAATACTTCAATTTATTCCTTGCTTTACCACACTGTTACATTGGTGCACATACATGAAAATGAATAAATAGTATTCCTCTCTCTTTGTTCATTCAGTGAAAAACATGTAGAGCCCCAAAACTATACAGAAATGAAAATCACAGCCAACTTTACCTGAGCGAAGAGTTCAGTAAGTGCTGCATTATCAGGAAAATCAAGATGCCGGGAGTAAAAGTGGTGTAGCGCAGCAATGTCTGCATCATTCATTTCATTCTTCTCATTATCCAACTTGTCCAGATCTGACACAAACATTGTACAGAAAAGGCAATTAACATTCCATCTCCAAAAAGACTCCAGTCTTACATTGTTAAGGTTATGTCACAACTTTGAATATCAGCTTTGAATATCAGGACAAAAGCAGTAATAGCTCTCTTTTCATCAAAGCATACAATGTCTGACATTTTTTTTATCATTTAATTGTCACGTGGCTCCACCAGTTCAGACACAGACAAAGACTTCAAGGCCTACTCTAGGCGTTAATCTGAGACAGCTGTTAAGGGTCATTAAACACGTGTGGAAAGTCACCAGCCTTATACCCACTTCATCTTCAAACCCCCTTTTAAGCAAAAGAGACTGACTTTGGAATTGTTTTTTTTTTTTTTTTTTTTTTTTTTACACCTTATAAGGATATTGTTTGGCTCACTCAGAGAACAACTAGACACTTACGTGCTTCTAATTCTCTGAGAGTCAACACTCTTTCTGAAGGAGTACTTTCTGTCTGGCACTTCTGGAAAACAAGAAAATGTTTAAAAGTTAGAGATGTGACATAACCCTCGCAAACTGTCAAACATGCAAAACAAAACCGTGTTTCAGTGTTTGATAAAACCTAACAGTTTTCCGGCCAACTGTCTAACAGACACATGCTGTGTGACACAAAGCGCCATGTGTCGGCTGAGTGAGTCACGGAGTGCTGCCGGGCCTGACACATTCAGGAAAAACACATCCATAAAAAAACACATGGTAGCACCATATGTGCCAGAGCAGCACTGAAAATGCTACATCTAAATCTAAACTTAGACCAAATCATCAGCTGTGCACTAGATTGTACCGATTCTTAAATTACTGAATATTCCTATTGGTGACCTTTGCATCAGCGTGTTCAAAAAAGGAAAACTCATCTGTGTTTTCACACCTGTGAAGGTTAATCATCTGAACAACGTAACAGGTGCAGCAGATAGAGCCGAGTTCCTTCAGACTCCCCCTTGATAAATGCTGTCTTCATAGGCAACATATGGAGGTAGGAAGGCAACTAGGCACATCTAAATCCAATGTTTGTGTAAACAGCCTGTCTACTGAAATTCCTTGATCTGGTTGGATTCTGAAGAGAGATGTGTGCAGTCTTCACAGCTCATGATCTCAACTTCAGCCGCATGAATAAAAATCCCATTGAATGAAGTGGCTAAAAGGGGGAATGTCTGTTTTTTTCATGTTTATTAATTTCTAAAACAATTTAGATAATTGAAAAATTATAAGAACTTAATTTCTTACTGAAACCAAACTTGAACAGTCATTTAATAATTTTATTCAAAAAGAACTAGTTTCATTGATCAAAAGTAACTATAAAGACATTTATGCTGTTATAAAAGGTTTCTATTTCAAATAAATGCTGTTCTTATTAGCTTTCTATTTGTCAAAGAAACCTGAAAAAATAAATTACTGTTTATACAAAAGTATTAAGCAGCACTATTTTCAACGCAGATGATAATAATAAATATTTCTTGAGCATCAAATCTGCCTATTAGAATGATTTCTGAAGGATCATGTGACACTTAAGACTGGAGTAATGATGCTGAAAATTCAGCTTTGTTATCACAGGAAAAAAAACATTTAAATAGAAAAAAGTAATTTTAATATTATTTGCTACAATATTACTGTTTGGTCACACTTCAGATTAGGCTCTAGTTCTCACTATGGACCCTTTTCACGGACTGACACGTTGTAAGGGTCATGAGCATCGTAAATCTTTGCGAAAATATAAAAAAAACAAAGTTTAAAGTAATTAATTAATAGTGAGAAGTGGACCCTTTCTTATCAAATACATGCAACCTTGAAGATGAGCATAAGAGATTTATAAAATTAAAAAACAATTAGAGATATTTTAAAAACATTATAAATTGACCCCAAGCAAGCTGCCTCTTCTCTATACCCTCTATAACAAATACTACTTTTTCAAAGCATTCAGAGAAAAATTGATCAACGTCTTTTATGTACGGTTGCCGAGTCTGAAGGCACTGCGAACATTCAAACTACTGAAATGGCACTTAAAAAAAAAAAAAAAAACTCATATAATTGGCAGGTGAGGAATGTGAAAGCAATAGACCTCTCTTACTCTCTGAACTGAAGTACTCATGAGTAGAGTGGCTGTAGCTATAGACATTATTACAGCAGACCAGCTGGAGCGCTGCCTCAACATACTTCCACAGCCAAAAAACGTTTTAAGATATAACAGGCAGTATAGATCTAGAAGAGAATAAAATGTACTGTAATTACTACTCTACAAGTAAATTCACTGTAAATATCCATCTAGCATGTTAGTAAGCAAAATAATAATTGCATTTAGTACATGAGCATGAAAAGTTACCAGGAAATAGGTGACTTCAGAGCACGGTAACAAACTATTAAAACATTTTAGTTAACTGAAATAAAGCTGAAATTAAGTAAAAGGGTAACACTTTACAATAAGGTTCATTAGTTAACATTAGTTAACATTAACTAATAATGAACTGTACTTATACAGCATTTATTAATCTTTGTTAATGTTAGTTAATGCACTGTGAACTAGCATGAACAAACAACGAACTGTATTTTCATTAACTAACGTTAACGAAAATTAGTAAATACAATAATAAATGTATTGTTCATGGTTAGTTCATTTTAGTTAATACATCAACTAATGTTTAACTAATGAACCTTACTGTATAGTGTTACCAGTAAAATTGATATGATGAAAAACTTCAATGAACATTAGAAATGACACCTTGGCAACAAACTAAAATAAAATAAGTTTGAAATGATCTATTTCATTAGTAACATATATATATATATATATATGTTACTAATGAAATAGATCATTCAAAACAAATTTTAAATACTATAATAGTACTATAAACCAGGTCATTCTCACCTGTTTCAGAATTATTCTGGCGACCAGTCGTACTGTTTCTGATGGACACCAGTTCTCTCCATATGCACACATGGCTGAGCACTCCAGCTTGTGCATGGGCCAGTCTCCTCTCTGAGGGAAGGACAAGGTCATGGTTTATTTTCATACAAACTGGAAACATATAGCATATTTTCATATTCCATAGACAGATCATACCATATACTCCAACAAACATCATAACACTTAAAGCTGAATAAAACCCAGCATGAAGGGTCACAGCTCTTCTTTTTGAGATGATATGCTTTTGATATAACCGATCGCATGTCGGCTCGCTTCCGTTTGATGAGTCACGCTTTCAAATTGAATGAAACCTCAAGGCGAATACGAGAGTTCCTGAGAGATAAGACTTTGAATTAGTCTCGCCTTGCCTCACAGGCTACTGGGCAACGAATAAACTGAATCCTGTTTTCTGGCGAGCAAACAGAAACTGATCCCTAATGCGTTTGAGATGGATTGTCATAGCAACAGCGCGGCCAGAACATCTTCCAGCTCAATTTAGGAATAGAGCACCAACCAAGTCCCTTAAAATAAACAGGCTACGCTGATCTGCTCTATGATGACTGCTTAAATTATATTGGTTTGCTGTTCTTTTTTTTACTTTTTATATTTAAATGGACAACAGTGAGTAATTTCTTTGCCAGAGGCAGACATTTGTAGCTTCACTTTCCGAAGTGTAAACACTGAGAAAATTCTGTCATCATTTACCCACCCTCATGTCGTTCCATTCATCTTCGAAACACAAATGATGATATTTTAATGAAAACTGACAGATTTCTTTCCCTCCTTTGACAGCTACGCAAATACCACATTGACGCTTCATAAAAAGTTTGTAAAACTAATCCATATGAATTGAGCGGTTTAGTCCAAATTTTCTGAAGAGACTCAATCACTTTATATGATGAACATTGAATTTAGGCTTTATTCGCATATAAACATTCATCAAGACACACATCAGTTGTGGTAAACGGAAACTCAAGCAAGCTTGCGTGACGTGTGAGAACCAATGAAATTCATTCTCGCGTTACGCAGCCGTTTGAGCTTCCGCGAGAACCAATGAGGTTCATTCTCGTGTTACGCAGCACGTTGAGCTTCAGCGAGAACCAATGAGGTTCATTCTCGTGTTACGCAGCACGTTTGAGCTTCCGCGAGAACCAATGAGGTTCATTCTCGTGTTACGCAGCACGTTGAGCTTCAGCGAGAACCAATGAGGTTCATTCTCGTGTTACGCAGCACGTTTGAGCTTCCACGAGAACCAATGAGGTTCATTCTGCGAGAACCAATGAGGTTCATTCCACGAGAACCAATGAGGTTCATTCCGCGAGAACCAATGAGGTTCATTCTCGTGTTACGCAGCACGTTTGAGCTTCCGCGGGAACCAATGAGGTTCATTCTCGTGTTACGCAGCACATTTGAGCTTCCGCGAGAACCAATGAGGTTCATTCTCGTGTTACGCAGCACGTTTGAGCTTCCGCGGGAACCAATGAGGTTCATTCTCGTGTTACGCAGCACGTTTGAGCTTCAGCGAGAACCAATGAGGTTCATTCTCGTGTTACGCAGCACGTTTGAGCTTCCACGAGAACCAATGAGGTTCATTCTGCGAGAACCAATGAGGTTCATTCCGCGAGAACCAATGAGGTTCATTCTCATGTTACGCAGCACGTTTGAGCTTCCGCGGGAACCAATGAGGTTCATTCTCGTGTTACGCAGCACGTTTGAGCTTCCGCGAGAACCAATGAGGTTCATTCCGCGAGAACCAATGAGGTTCATTCTCGTGTTACGCAGCACGTTTGAGCTTCCGCGGGAACCAATGAGGTTCATTCTCGTGTTACGCAGCACGTTTGAGCTTCCGCGAGAACCAATGAGGTTCATTCCGCGAGAACCAATGAGGTTCATTCTCGTGTTACGCAGCACGTTTGAGCTTCCGCGGGAACCAATGAGGTTCATTCTCGTGTTACGCAGCACGTTTGAGCTTCCGCGAGAACCAATGAGGTTCATTCCGCGAGAACCAATGAGGTTCATTCTCGTGTTACGCAGCACGTTTGAGCTTCCGCGGGAACCAATGAGGTTCATTCTCGTGTTACGCAGCACGTTTGAGCTTCCGCGGGAACCAATGAGGTTCATTCTCGTGTTACGCAGCACGTTTTAGCTTCAGCGAGAACCAATGAGGTTCATTCTCGTGTTACGCAACACGTTTGAGCTTCCGCGAGAACCAATGAGGATCATTCTTGTCTTACGCAGCGCGTTTGAGCTTCCGCGAGAACCAATGAGGTTCATTCTCGTGTTACGCAGCACGTTTGAGCTTCCGCGAGAACCAATGAGGATCATTCTTGTCTTACGCGGCACGTTTGAGCTTCCGTGAGGACCAATGAGGTTCATTCCGCGAGAACCAATGAGGTTCATTCTCATGTTACGCAGCACATTTAAGCTTCCGCGAGAACCAATGAGGTTTGTTCTCGCACATCAAGCAGGTTTGGTTGAGCTTCTGTTTATGTTTGCTGATCAATGATTATATGTAAATAAAAGCCTAAATTCAAAGCAAGGATCCACAGAGGAACAAGCTTGAATGGGAACAGCGTACAGCCATATGAGGATGGATGGGCTGATTCTAATGCAACAACTTGTAGGACACACAAAAACAGCAGGGACAAGAGAGAAGGGCCTTGTGGTAGAGTGCAAATGGATTATTGATGAGATTTATTTTCTGTGCTGGATTTTCGACTCACCAGCAATAACCAATTACAGAGCTGTCATTCTGGCTGTGGTTTCTACAGATCACGATCCCTGTTCTCCATCCTGGATCCTAAATAAGGAATTGAGTCAACTGTGCTTTCTCTTATACAAAGTTTATGAGATGAAATAAATATTTTAAAGCCTTTTAGAGAAGTTAAAAGTAGAAATATGAATTGTGTTGATAGGAGAAACATTACAATTCAAATGTTTGTGGCTGATAATGTTGTTTTTAGTATTTTTTTAAATAAGTCTTATGTTCAAGGCTGCATTTCTTTGTTTAAAAGGGTAATATTGTGAAATGTTATTACAATAATAATAAAAAAATATTTCCCATTTTAATATATTTTAAAATGTAATTTATTCCTGTGATGGCAATGCTGAATTTTCATTACTTCACATGATCCTTCATAAATCATTCAAATATGTTTAGTGCTCAAAAACATTTCTTATTATTTACACATTTTGATTAATTTAATGCATTGTTGCTGAAGAAATTGTTTTATTCAGCAACAATGCATTAATCAAAATGTGTAAATAATAAGAAATGTTTTTGAGCACTAAATAACATATTTGAATTTGAACTTATATAGTTCAATATTTGAACTTTTGAGCAGTAGTGTTTTCCTTTAAATTGGTGTTCTTTGACAGTCTTTAATGATTCTATGCATATTTCAAAACACGTCGTCCAAATCAAATCATTCAAACCACAACGAATAATAAAACCGTTTCTTTTGCATTTTTTCGTTTAAAGATGAGACCATTGTCAAAACGATCCCCGTTCACAAAAATCCGTGAAAATGACAAAAAATGCTGCATTATTCAAGCCAGGCCAGTAGGTGTTGATGTCACTTTGTGCATTACATCATCATTTTCTCAAATTTGCGTTTTTGTAGTTTACACAGAGACGATAATGTAACGTTTTCAAAAACGTGCATTTTGAAACCCACTTTAAAAAGTTAGCATTTTCAGGCCCCCAGAACTCCGTTGTCGTTTAAATGAACGGCCAAAACACATAAAAACTCTTCGGTTTTCAGTTGAAAATGGTGTTGTGTAAAAAGCCCCTTGTATACTTAAACCCCTGGTTTCACAGACAAGGCTTAAGCCAAGTCTCAGACTAAAATGCATGTTTGAGCTGTTTTAACTGAAAACAACTTGCACTGACATAACTTAAAATATGTCAATGCCATTGTTTTCTCAAGATGCACACCAGTAATGTTTTTTCTAAAGCACGTTCATAAAAGCTACTTAAATGTCCTAATTGAACTATGGCCTAATCCAGGTTTAACTGTATAGCATACTGTCCAGCATCCCTACACCCTAAATATGATTTGAAGAATGGATGGATCAAGACTAGTCTCAGACATGCAGCAAAGGGTGGTTGATTTGTCGAGGTTCTGCATTGCTATCACAAAGGCTGCAGATTTGATTCCAGGTAAAGTGAGCGCATCAACTATGGAGTTCATTCTGAGACTATGCTACCCTGGCTCATACACAGGAAAAGCACTTCAACTAGCGGTGCTCCAGTGGGACCATCCTCACAATTAGAGCACTGTAGTGTAAGTACTAAGTGCAGAGAAAAAAAAGCTCTAATATATGCTGACAGAGCAAAATGAACTTTATGAAACAGATCATTATGGCTGTGGCTTCTGATTGGTCAATACAGCATTCCAGCGTAACATTCCACAATACTGTATGACATATATAATGGGTGAGTAAATAATGACAGAATTTTCATTTTTTTTAGGTGAACTATTTCTGAACAAATCCACAGAGATTATGAAGTCACTTCCTTCAACCAAAAGCACAAACACAGACTTACCTGACACTCTACATTGCAGTAATAGGCCTGTTTACATTTTCCACACTTCGACAGCCCTTCTCTCCTGTGAATGAAATGACAAATAGTTTTATTTTTAGATGATCCTTCAGCATGCCACTATTTTTAAAAATAATGACAATTTTCATTCATTTACCCTTATGTCTTTCAAAAACCCATTCTGCTTCCATTTTTCCATAGAGCATAAAAGATGTTTGCCACTGTAACAATTAACTTTCATTGACTGCATCTTATTGAAAGTGTTGGAGTATGTCATTCGCTCTAAAGATCACCCAAAAATGAAAATCCTGTTATCATTTACTCACCCTTCTATCATTCCATACCTGTATGGCTTTTTTTTTTTTAAATAGATATTTAAAAAAAAGAATACAGGTAATAACTACACAGTTTTGGTTACTACTGACTCTGAAGACCCGGAGATATTTCTAAAAATATCTTCATGTTCCACAGAAATAAGTCATTCTTAAAGGTTTTAAAAAGTGAGTAAATTATGACAATGTCCATTTTAGCTAAACTATCACATATTGACTTGGATTAAAGGGGACCCATTATGCCTCTTTTTACAAGATGTAATATAAGTCTCTGGTGTCCGTAGAATGTGTCTGTGAAGTTTCTTCTTTTTCGTCGTAACTGCAGATGTTGTTTATGCTCAAACAGCAACATTACACACTAACTAAAGTTAAACAAGTGAAATAATCATAATCAACCACCCCTTTAAACCACTTGATATGGATGTCTTACATTTTGAAGTTTTGGTTACCTGGATTTTCAAAGGAGAGACAGAAATCTCTCAGTAATCATTAAAAATATCTTAATTTGTTCTTATAATTGTGGAATGACATGATTTTCACCAGAATGTCCGGTTATGACATTTTGATAAAACATGAAATATCATTAAAAATTGAACATATGCAAGGATAAATCGTTCACAATAAGATCTATACCACAGTATGTAATCAAATGCATCATACCAAAAGCTCCCATTTAAGTCCATAATATAATTATTTACATTATCTTGAGTTTACATATGCTTCATTTTGTGGATCTGTCTAGTCTAGAAGATCAACATCACACACGCCTCCTGTACAAATTTACAAACCGACTGCCTGGAAAGAGAGATTTCACTGAACATTCATCCACAGCCCTCACTGGCCGTGTTGGAGGTGCATCTAAAGTGGGTCACCCTTCACAGTGCATGACCCAGCTGCATTTAAACACAGAAAATAGAAAGCATGTGCCAGCCATCTTTAAGAGGGATCAGCCTTGTAGTGAATGCAGATTACCTGCCTATGAAATATGTCATGACAAAAACAAAGTTGAACAAGAACTATTGTAAAAGTTAATTATTATTATTATTATGCTTTTAAAGGTGTACGTGCACGCATTGTCACATGCAACATCCGTACACAAAGACACAAAGTGTCAGACGTGGACTTATAAGGAGCGCTGACCTGGTAAAGCAGCATTCGCAGTGTCCGCCTCTCTCGTTCACTGTTAGCACGTAAGCATACGCCGGACAGGCGAACACTAGATCACCAACTTTGAATTGTTTAGTGGCTTTGAGTCCCCGGCCTTTACCGGGGCTCAGAAATCTTTCAGTACCCTCAATTCCCTCGGTTTTCATTGCTCTTGACCTGCTGCTCGCGTGTCACGCTTGCTTGCACTCGTCAGAAAGTGGTGTCTCGGTCTCAATCGGTTTTGTTAGTGACTGCGGCAAGTGTAGCGACGCCACTGTCACACCACATGTTCGGCGAAAAGACTCCGAAAAACGAGCTGCACCAGAAGGCAGGCGGCTTACAGCAATGCCCCACACACCCAGCGGTCCTAAAGCCCGTCCGCGAGCAGCGTCCACGCCACCGACCGACCTCGATATTTGGCTTCATGGCGCCATCGTGTGATCATCAGGGGAAAATGAGCCATATGAGAAAAAAAAAAAAAAAAAGACAATTATTATTTTTAAAGGATTAGTTCACTTTCAAATGAAAATTTCCTGATAATTTACTCAACCCCATGTCATCCAAGATGTTCATGTCTTTCTTTCTTCAGTCGAAAAGAAATTAAGGTTTTTGATAAAAACATTCCAGGATTTTTCCCCATATAGTGGACTTTAATGGAGCCCAAACAGTTGAAGGTCAAAATTACAGTTTCATTGCAACTTCAAAGCGTTCTACACGATCCCAGACGAGGAATAATGGTCTTATCTAGAGAAACCATCACTCATTTGCTAAAAAATAAATTACAAATTATATACGTTTTAACCATAAATGCTCATCTTGAACTAGCTTTGTTCTTCTTCTCCATTAGAATTCCAGCAGTGTAGACACTGCTAAGTGTATTGCTGCCCTCCACAGGTTAAAGTTTGAACTAATTGTTATATACTTGCACTAGGATATTGTATATGACAATTTAGTTCATACTTTGACCTGTGGAGGGCAGCAATACACTTAGCAGTGTCTACACTGCTGGAATTCTAATAGAGAAGAAGAAGAGAGCTAGTTCAAGATGAGCATTTATGGTTAAAATGTATACAAATTTTAATATTTTTTTTAGAAAATGAGTGGTTTCTCGTCTGGGATCGCTTTAAACTGTAATTTTGACCTTCAACCATTTGGGCTCCATTGAAGTCCACTATATGGAGAAAAATCCTGGAATGTTTATCATCAAAAACCTTAATTTCTTTTCGACTGAAGAACGAAAGACATGAACATCTTGGATGACATGGGGGTGAGTAAATAAGCAGGAAATTCTAATTTGAAAGTGAACTAATCATTTAATGGAATATTGCAGTATTTATAACAAGTAATTCGTACACATCATTATTTTTAAATACACATGCACTCGTAATCTTTAATCAAAACAACTTTTTTAAACCTGTCCATTCCAAGCAGGAAAAAAAGAAACACCACCAAGAACGTGAAGCAAAAGAGCAAGAAAAGGTATGTATTTTTGTAATATTTTAGATTATTATGTAGTCTTTAAAAACCATTCAATGAACTCACGAAAAATAATGCTCTAGTCCAAATCTTCAGAATCATTATTCTATTAGTCCACTGTTTGCCTCATGATATAGGCTATTCTTAAGTTTGTGTCAGTGCACATCAGTAACCAAAACATTACATGTTCTAATGTATAATAAATAAAACATTCCTGTTCAGTAATGCAAGTTCGAGAAAGCATTTATTTAACTGTCAACCTAAATTTAGATTTAATTTTACTTAAATTGTTAGTTCACCCAAAAATGAAAATGATGTCATTAATTACTCACCCTCATGTCGTTCTACGACCTTCGTTCATCTTCAGAACACAAATTAAGATATTTTTGATGAAATCCGATGGCTCAGTTAGGCCTCTATTGCCAGCAATGTCACCGAACCAATGTACTAAAGACATTTAAAACAGTTCATGTGAGTACAGTGGTTCTACCTTAATATTATAAAGTGATGAGAATACTAAGCCTCAGGCTGAAGGAAATGCATATTTACACCTGTACAGTAGAGGGCGCCACTCAAACAAACCTTTCAGCTGTGCTGATTTTAGGATACAGGAGAAGGAAGTTCAACACTCTTATTTCTAAATCTAATCTAAAGTATTTTTGTTTATTAGTATGGTTGAATTAGATCATTGAAGGTCAGTAGCAAAGACATTGGATAATAAAGTGATATTAAATACATAAAAGATTTTTGTGTAATTTAATATAGTTAATTATTACAGGTTTGGGCAAAATTGTGATACTGCATTTCACTGTTTTTATTCATTTTGAGAAACACTGAATGTTTTCGTGCAAGTATGAGTAAATGCATGTTCACATTTAGTCTAGAACTACAATAACCATCATGTTCACACAGCACACACAACACCACTTTATTTCTCTCAACATGGGAACAGGAGAGCTGTCAGTCAATAAATGTGAAAAAGTAACTTGCGTTACTTATTTGAAAAAGTAACTCAGATATTTTGTTGTAAATTGAAAAATGTAATACGTTACTAGTTACTTGGAAAAAGTAATCTGATTATGTAACTCAAGTTACTTGTAATGCGTTAGCCCCAACATTCATAATAAATATGTATATTTATTTCGCAGCTCCCTGGAATACTTAATTCTGGGCAATGCTGTGTAGAGAACATTCATCTGGGGGTAACTGAAAATGGTGCCACATTCATCTCTTGAATGAAACCCCAGTCTTGCAATCTCTCTCTTTTTTCATGCAAACACATTTATTGCCATCTTGCGTCTCATTTATCAATTGCAGTGAACATAACCTCTTTTTCTTTCATTTAACCTTTAGACCAAATCTAAATAAAAAAGTTTGCATATGTGTTTCATGTTTTGTAACAAATTTGATACATCAGGCTTTAATTGCCCATATAGGTATAGTGAGAATGTGGAGTTCACACTCAAGACAAAAAAAAACAAAAAAAACAAAAAAAAAACAACTGTTTTATTCAGAGACCCAAACTCTGCAAAAATATGCAATTTGGTGCAGATGTTATTTATATAGCCAAAAAGTAAGATTGTAGGCTAATACAAACCACTTGCATAAAATGCATACACTGATAAGCATTTTCTGCTTGTTTTACTTAAAAAATGTGATGATTTTTTTCTTTTGTCTTTGTACAAACGTCTTAATTTTTCTGTCTGTTGAAAGAACATTTGCACATAAAGCAAACTTAATGGCTATTTCTAGTCATTTTTTGTGAGTAGTTGAAGATTCCATTGCAATACTTTTCAATAAAATATCATAACACTAAATTAAAGCATGCTTTTAAAATGCATACTTTATTTAGAAACATCTAGGTAAATAATAAAATAGATAGATAATAAGAATAACACAGAGACATCAGTACTTGGTACACAATACGCAATGCGGTAAAATTTGATAGATCATTTCTGAGTGTGAATGTGTCATTTTGAGTAAAAAATTAACTCAATATGTCACAAAATGGCAAGTTACTAAACCTAACAACAAAAGCAATGATAAAACAGTGTACAGCTGGAAAACAGCGAAAAAAATTTTTCTTTGTATTTTATAAAATTCTTGTTTGTTTGTTTTTTCTGTAGTATTTAACAGAATCATTTTAAATATCAGTCGTCACTCTATACCTCCCATTGTCTTATAGTAAGATATTTTTAAATGCTTTATAATCAAAGCTCTGTAGTTTTGATTGAGGCGGCAAAACATAATGCAATGCAATACAATGATGATTGAGATTTTAACACGATTTTTCCTTTTATTAATTAGAATTCTTTCCTTACAGTTTTTGTTGTATATACAGACAGACAGAGAAGTGTGCTGTTTTCCCCGCACTTGGCTGGCTCTTTGATGTCTGCTTCCATCTGCTGACCATATAGTGCACTGCTACTGTAACTCTTGAAACATGCTCTCCAATAGCTCCATCTGCTGGTAAGAGCGAGTTATACTCAATGAGACGGATCATTTATTGCTCCGGTCCCACTGGGATTGTTGTTTTCTGATGTCCTGGATATTGTACTTATTAAATTAGAATTATGTTTGCCACATCACAAGAAAATAAAAGCCTGAAAGAATTTGTCTTTTAAGGCAGAGGAGTTCCTGTTGTGAACATGGATGTTGTTTTCCAGTATCGATCTGAATATATTTTGGCAAAGAATTGTGTGTGGAAAAATTATTTCAATAATAATGAGGAAAAGGAGCCAAATGGTCAATACCTGAATGACAAACAAAAACTAACCACCGCATCAATTAGGTATTTTTTTTACAAAAGCAACCCTAAAAACAAAGATGTTGAAGCTTTTCATTTCAGAATGGTTCTAGCTGATCCTACATTAAAGGGTGGTAAATGTAAGACCAGTATTCACATGCAAATCATCAATTAGTCAAAGCAATTGGCAAAGTTACAGAACTGCTCTTTGTGTTAAGTTATCATCAGAGTTGAATAATTCATTGCAATTTGTCATCTTTTTGTAATAAAAGCAGTAGCTTTTGGCCCCTAAATCAAAATATATATATACTAGATTACTTCAAACCGTAATCCAAATTACATGATAAAAAATTGAGGTTAGTAATATAATCTATTATGTTACACATTTTAGGTAATGTAATCAGATTACTTTTTGATTACTTTTAACCTAACTCATTTATCATATTGATTGAATAGAATAATCTTGCAGCATATTCATATAAAAATACAAAGAAAAAGAAAATTTATTCCACTCTTTGTAAGCATCAACGTGAAGTGCATTAAACCTACAGTACGTCAGGCTTTCTCAAGCTGGGGTTTGTGTAGGAACTGCAGGGGGGTGGAAACTGATGAAATGCTAATGATTATCTTAAAAATGTTAAATTAAAAGAGAAATATTTTAAAATAAAAACAATATTTTACTTGTTTATGCTGTGCTCCCAATTTTCCATGTAATTATAGCCACCTAACTAATGGCCGTTCTTGTGTAATTCCACAAAACTGTACTTTCCAAACATATATAAGCTTTTTTTAGAAAGGAAAATGAAAAAGATCCAATTAGGAAGAATTAGGGAGAATCAGTGAAATATGAATAATTTACTGCCATTTTGTGAATATAAAGTAATCATGTAATAATAAAAAAAAAGTAACTGAAGTCTGATTATGAGTATGTAATAAATACAAATGTTTAATTTTAGGAATCTGTTTGGATATTGCAGTATATGAATTTGCTCAATCATCAGGCTTGTTCTATTTTCTATTTTAAGAGAAGACTTTTAAACATTTGAACTTAATGCAAAGGCTAAAATTATTTATACCACCATTTCTGTTTCACATATTATGACATTGTATTTGTGCTGCACTTCACTCTAAAATTGGTCTTGGGAATCCCATGGGACTCCAACATGCCTTAGTTTTATCTCATAAAGCAGTCAGATTCATTTGTAAAACATTTGCAAGTTATTCCAAGCTTTGGGAAGGATCAAAGATTAAGAAATGACTCACAAAAATTCCCTCTCTGCCCTATTCTTCTGTGTATTAAAATGACATAAAATCACCTTTCAGATAAATACAAGGATCTGACACAAACATGCACCTAAAGGATTTATCCAAGCCTGCAGACCAATCAGAATGTTTTTTCTTAGTAGTTCTAATCTAAAGACACAACCTTTATAATACCATCCAGGCAAAGAAGAATACCACCTATCCATTTGTGAATAATGCTATCATTTTCATTTCTTTTCTTGATTAATGTGTAACCCAATGTTTCTTGGGATATAAACCCCCCTCTGTTTGGTATTCCCTTAGTCGTCATGTCCCAAATACTAAATCAGTTTTGATATTAGCAAGGGCAGAGCCTATGGGAATAATAATAATTTCTTTCTTTTTTCCCCCTAATAAAACGAAGATGGATTAGATGGTCCAGATTGTCATTTTGAATTAAAGAAAATGATAAGGAATGAAAAAAATAAAAATAAGTAGATTTAGTTCTGAAGGAGACTCAGATATGATAAAATGCTTCAATCTGTGCAGATGACAGAGAGCAGTCTGAACCCTTAAATCTCCCCATAACAAACATGTAGGGCTTAACGCTACACTCTGAGCTCATTTAGTTTGGACCCTGAAAGCAGAAATGTTTTTTCTTTGTTGTCTGCAGTTTTTTTTTTTTTTCTAATTTTCCTTTTAACCTTCCCATTCTCAACCTTGTAGATGTTGTTCAGACAGCCAACCAAAATATTCATTCAAAACATAATGTGAAATAAATAATAAATTGTAAATGTGTTCAGCATTCTGTAACAAGAATTTTCGGATTTTCTAGACTATTTTAAGTCGTAAAGTAAACTGCATATATTAAACTTTAACATACAGCTTTGGCAGGGATGTTTAATGACACAAGCGGGTGCCTGAGCCCTCCTCAGCTCTACAGCGCCCCATAGTTTTCCAATGTAAATCTGTGGTGAAACATGGAACTGCAGCGCGCTCTAATTCAGAACCATTGGGGCAGATTTCAGACTGCCTTGCTTATTTTCACATTAAAGGTGCCCTAGAACCAGGTTTTACAAGATGTAATATAAGTCTAAGGTGTCCCCTGAATGTGTCTGTGAAGTTTCAGCTCAAAATACCCCATAGATTTTTTTAAATTAATTCTTTTAACTGTCTATTTTGGGGCATCATTAACTATGCACTGATTCAGACTGCCACCCCTTTAAATCACACGCTCCCTGCCCCCTGAGCTCTCGACTATAATATAGTGCATTTACAAAGTTCACACAGCTAACATAACCCTCAAATGGATCTTTACAAGATGTTCGTCATGCATGCATGTGTCGGATCATGTGAGTATTGTATTTATTTGGATGTTTACATTTGATTCTGAATGAGTTTGAGGCTATGCTCTGTGGCTAACGGGCTAATGCTACACTGTTGGAGAGATTTATAAAGAATGAAGTTGTGTTTATGCATTATACAGACTGCAAGTGTTTAAAAATGAAAAGAGCGACGGCTCTTGTCTCCGTGAATACAGTAAGAAACGATTATCTTTTACCACATAAAGAACAAAAAAAACATTTGTCACAGTGACCCAAATTTCAAAATTGAGATTTTGGTATCAATGGAAAGATGATACCTTCATACCTTGAATGATTTTAAAGATACACCCATTTCAATTATGGTCATCTGCCCTCTTTTTCAAATTGAAAACCTGAGAAAATCGCTTTTAAAGTTTTTTTGCCCGTTTTTTTTGTTGATATCGTTCAAAATCCATTGCATTTAAAGGGATAAACTATTTATTTTACAGCTTAATTTGACTAAAGACATATATATATATATATATATATATATATATATATATATATATATATATATATATATATATATAAATGCAAAAACCCGCTGAGCCACAAATTATTTTAAAGTATTTATTTGAATTAACCCTTTAAGACCTGAAGGCTTTTTTTTTTTTCTTTTCTTTTTTTTTTTTTTTTTTCTGAGCGACACACACAAAAGTAAAGACTCATAACTCCAAAACTCTAGCAAGTCAAAAGGTAGGTATCATCTGATCAGGGGCGTAGTTTGTGGGGGGGATGGGGGGGAGGTCACCCCCCCAATATTCAAATGCTTCAGTTACAACCCCCCCAATATTTCAACATGAAAATCACAGCAGATCAAATGAAAAATATGTAGAATTCATTTATTTTGTAACAATAATTTTGTTTGTATTCAAATATGAGTTTGTCATAATAAATTACACAAAAATATTCTCCCCCTCCATAGACCTTTTTCACAAAAATCGGAAATCACGTGACGCAGGGTAAAGTTAGTTCCGCTATGCGTCTACGGCTATTACATTGATATGCTCTTTTCTCAAATATCGCTTCTTACCTTTTCTGTTTTGTCTGTTTTCCAAATAGCTTTTGTATAATCTACAAATAAATTATTTTCTACTTGTTTGTAGCTTATACAGCCACTCAGACCGTTGATCGAATTTACCGGAAGATGGATTTATATCACCAGCTGTCATACAGCAAAGGCTATGCAGCTACGCATTCAGCAATTTCCCAGATCGTATTACGTACTACGAACATTTATATAATTTATTAATTAAAAAAATTAACTCCCAATATATACTTTAATGTGGGATATAAAGTCGTGAGATACATAATATTGTCGTGAGTTTAATAGCTACGTTTTAAAAAATATATAGCATGTCTCATATGGCATCACATCCCACATTCAAGCATATGTTATAATTAATCCTGATCGATTAAAATGATTAAACTAAGACAATTTCCAAAACCACACTGTACACAACTATCAGTCTTTGCATGTTGCAATAGCACAACAATGCTGCGCATAATACACACTTTAAGATGATGATGACAGGAAAATGAGTGAGAGATGACTGAAGTGTTTATATCCAGAAATATCATGGTGCGAGCAGTCCTGCTTCACGAATCAGAGGATCAGGCTTGTGTGATAATTAAGGGATCTACCAGTCGATCATTTCCCCAGCACGTCGCTAAAAACACTCTATACATCTCATTATGTGCATACTATCCACCCTAAATAGTACTGAATATTAATAATGTCACATAGTATGCACGTTTAGACACAGACACTGTCTTTACAGCACATGGAGCGCGATAATGCACAGCCGCGCCAAACATACACGAAGAATATAACCAGTTTAACCGCCATCACTTCAAATTATTTATTAAATTTAGCTCTTAATGCGAGCTCTGTAGTCTCACCAATAATTCACCAAGGCCGTTCAAACATTTTCAAGAAATTTAATTCGTAAAACGACTTTGATTCCCGAACTGGTTCTGATCGAGGCTATCTATCACTGTAACCGGAAAATCTTTTACACTGCGTGGCTCATTCCGGAAGCCAAAAACCCGGAAGTGTGAAAAAGGTCTATTGAACCGATTGGTAACGCCCAACCAACGCGCCTCGCTCTTTCACCAAAACAACGCGAGTGGAGCTGTACTGTTTGAATGAGAGAGCGCAGGTAGCACCAAAAATGAAGAGAACCGCTGCCCAGCCAACTATATTAAACCGCTGGTCCGTTAAAAAGAATAAAGCATGTACTGAGAAGGAGGTATGAGAATGTTGTGTAATACACTCATATTTTAGCTAGCTAATCCATTACAATGTAGCCATAACTATCAGTGTAACTGTAACCAGTTACCAAAACAGCCGTCTGTTTTGTTTGTTCATTTTTCAATAGTGTCTGTAATGATCAATGACAAAAATATTCACATCAGTGTTTGTTTTCTTCCTAAATTAATCTGACTTTTGAACGAATTGGCTGAATGAACGATTTAAGTGACTCACTCACTCAATAAAAAAGCGAATTGCTGCCGCCTACTGGCGGTTTCAATATTTAACATAATTTCTTTCTTTTTAGAATCACCGTTATGTTAGAATTTGATGAATGATTATACATACATTTCATAAAGTTCTGATAGATAGAGATAGATAGATAGATAGATAGATAGATAGATAGATAGATAGATAGATAGATAGATAGATTATCCAATAACACTACACATAAAACAGGTTATTATTTTTTAATATAAAAAACAAAACAAAAAAACAAACAGGGAGCATACGTTCAACCCCCCCCAATGTTGAAACCAAATCTACGCCCTTGCATCTGATAGAAAACATTTAACATTTTAAGAAAATATAAATTATATTACATTTGGACATTTTCTTGCTGAGAAACAGCTGATAAAAGACAAAAATATATATACTTTTTTTTTTTTAATAATTTTTCTCTTTTTTTTATTTGACATGGAATAACTCAGGTACACAATAAGATCGCTAAAAAAAAATCTTTTTTGATGATACTCTCCTATATGTGAGCTGCATCTGGTTCAAATTTCGTGGTGATAGCATAAAGAATAGTTTGAAAAATTGTTGTTCATTTTTTCCGCAGCCAGGTGGCGCCAACGGGCGGTAAACTCCGGTTTAGAGGCACTTCTCAGCACTCGTTAGGAGTTTTTCAAAATGGTTAGATGCATTAAAAAGATGAGATTCTAAGCTTTAAAATGATATCTATTTTGTGTTATTCCACTTTGGAAAACGAACATGGATGGGTCCGGGAACATTGGATACACACTGCATCCCACAGAGATGAGAGACATGTTTTTAGCCAAGTATGTTAAATCATTCCGTGAGTAATATCTTGTGATCAACGCAATATATTATATTGATTTTGGATTCATTTTAATCTTGAGAGTCTGCTTTAAATAATGATGTGAATTAAAGTCTCTGGTTTTGTATGCAAAAAGAAGTTTTGTGCTACCTATATGGATTAAATTTTAAAGAGAGACACGCAAATGGGAGTTTTATTTTATAAGGCGCGCTAGTCTGACAGGAGGATGGCTGGACCGATCGCGTGCCTGTCAGTCGAAACGGGGCTTCCCACTGTTAAAAATCAGCGTTTATGTCAGTGTGTTTACATTTCTAAGCTTTTTGATTGGTTCTGTACAACGTGTAACACCATATTTGTAGAGCAGAGATAATGCCGTTTCAGGGGATACCGGGAAATGCTCATAAGTAGAGGAGTTGGGAAGTTAATTTCCAGCGAATTTAGTAAAACCATGTCAAATTTAATAGCCATTTAAATACCTTTACTCAATTATCTGGACTACGAAACTTTGGGAGATTATTTTTGAAAGTCTGTTCTTTGAAATTAGCTTAAAAAATCGATTTTTTCCATTGTTTTTCCACATTATTGGCCCATATCTTAAAATAGAACGTTGCGACTTCCGACTCATTTCGCCAGATCGGGTCACATTTAGAAAGACAATTAACAAATATCACTAAAAATATCATGTTATCATGAATCATGTCAGTTATTATTGCTCCATCTGCCATTTTTTGCTATTGATCTTGCTTGCTTACCTAGTCTGATGATTCAGCTGTGCACAGATCCAGACGATAATACTGGCTGCCCTTGTCTAATGCCTTGAACATGGGCTGGCATATGCAAATATTGGGGTCATACATATTAATGATCCCAACTGTATATTGAGATTCGCCTGTTCTTCGGAGGTCTTTTAAACAAATGAGATTTACACAAGGAGGAAACAATGGTGTTTGAGACTCACTGTATGACATTTCAATGTACTGAACTCTTGTTATTCAACTATGCCAAGGTAAATTAAATTTTTGATTCTAGGGCACCTTTAAACATTAGTCCTATGCAGGAACTACTAGTGATCAGGACAATTATTTTAAAGTGAAAAAAAAAAAAAAGTCATGTGGTCAGTATCATGTGACAGGATGTGACATCATTCAGACACCTGCAAAGGACCACATGGTCGTGAAGCAAAGTAACTAACTCTCTTTTAACTATTTGAAAAATTAATGTTTTCACTTGCTCATATGCATGTCCTGAAACATGGTCATTCGGTACAACCGCTATAAAACGTAAAATTTTGTAAAATTTAAAAAACTTGTACTAATTATAAAATGTTTGATTGTCGTTTTGCTAGCTAACTAGCTAGATATAAGCATTGTTTTTTTAAAATATCGTCATTTGGTATAACCAAAAGTGTCAGCCGGTAAAAACGAAATTTTGGTTAAACCGAATGACATTTTTGGTGACAAAAAATGACGAAAGCAGTGTTAACTGATTATAAAAATACACAATCTCATTGTTAACACTTAATAAAACTTCAACATTAATTATATCTCCATTATGGTTTTTTTTTAACTTTTAAAAACCTTATTCGTCAATGACCCATATAAAGCTTACAAAATGTTTATCATAAACTATTGCCAAGACCCAGAATCTAAACTTACAGTCAGGAGCATACTGTGTAATTTTATGGTAATATAAGCTAATTTTCAGCACCTTATATAAAGGAATCACTGTTCACAAACGCATTTGCAAAATTTTCCCTCTTCGTTTCACACACTGTTCTTTCACGTTCCCATCTTAGTTTCACAGATTTCTAACAGCAGCTGTTGCAGACATGAGTAATGTGCGATTGTTGGCCCATAACGTGCTTTAAGAAAATTCCCCGCAGTTGTAGGCGCTGCTCTGTTATTAGCTGCCGCTCAGATTGAGTGCCAAACCTGTGGCCTCGTATCACCACGCTGATCTTTCTTTTCACTATGGAGCTTTGAATTCAACAGATTCCCTCAAAACAGGTGCAAATCTGACCTCAGTTGAATTTTGTGATGGTCTCACTTCTGCTTTGAGTGACAAAATTAGCATGATACTGTTAAGCACCTTTACACCTGTGACATTTCTACATTTTGGATATATGAGTTTTGAAAAGGGTGCTGCACATCATATCCAAAGGTGTTTTTTCTGTTTTGGGGAAATTAAAAAAAAAAAAAAAATAATAATAATTAAAACAAGTGTAAAATCATAATAATCATAATAAAATACAAGAAATAAGTATGATATATGATCATGCTTCAAATATATAAATTAAAATTAATTTTAAATTTTATGTGGTACTAATTCTACTAATACTAGTTCAAATTTCAGGACTGTTTAAATAATAATAATAATAATAATAATAATATGTATAAATGAGTTTCATTATAATAATTTTAAAATGTTTTGATCAATATAATTCAGTAGCAGTCTTCAACTACAGAAATAATGTCCATAATTATTTTACGATTCAATGTTTCAAGTAACAATATTTGAACTATTTCATAACATTTATTTCACAATGTTGCGATTGTCAGACATTAAAACAGTAGCTATAGTGACGTAGCGTGAGCACCTTTCATTCATGTTAGCTTTTAACTAATAATTTGGGATTTAAATTCAATTCAGATTTATATGACTTTATATATTGTTCATTGAAATGTCACAATTAAAGCTGACATGCATGTAATAAATCCGTTTTAACTATAGATGCTCAAATTCTTTTCTGATCTCTAAAAAGGCAAATGTCTGAATTAATGTAGGCCCTGCTGTGCTTCTACAAGCCCACACTCTCTCTTGAGCTGATGAGAGCAGTTTTCTTTAATTCCTCCACCACAATCATTTTATTAATATGGGTAAAACGGGACATCTGGACATTTAAATGCGAGCCATTATGTGTGCTAAACAGATGCTGTTTTATAGCCATTTACAGATGTTCCTATGACCTGTTTCATATGGATGAGGACATTTCTTGTTTAACAAGATCAACATTGGAAATAAATAATTTCTAACGATTAAGATGTCATATATTTGTCTTAGTTCTGTATTTTCCTATAGTTAAAATGGCAAGTTTCTCTATCAAGCTGATTTTTCTGGCACGTCATGACTTCTGAATGTCTCGCAGTTGACGTGACGAATAGACTCAAGCATGATTTGTTGTACTCGCCTTTGTATAAGCATTTGGCTTGTACCAAAAATCATCCCATCATGGAATAGAAGGACCTAATATTATTGAACTGGTCTTAGAGTACAGATTTGATGAATTGACCATGTTCTTGTGTGCTTATCTTTTGATTGAATGAAAAGGATGAGATTGTCTGGAGAGAGGGGGGGAGGCTTCTTTGTGGATTAAACACAAAGACTGAAGCATCCTCGTCAGAAAATATTACATTTACCAAATGTCTTCATTGCATCTGGATAGATTGCATTTAGTTTATTGCTGTTACATGATGAAATCCTTTCAAGTCCTCCTGAGATAGGTGATGTTCATAAGGGAAGGTTGTGTAACCCCTTATACTGTTTAGCAAAAATTCAATTGCTTCTATATTTTTATTTTTTTTTTGGCATGAGTGTAGTTAATAGCACCTTTGAGTAGTGATCACAAAAATAGCTGATTTAACAGTGGATAATAGCTTTTCAGGGGTCATCTGGGCACAAAATCATAATATTCAGGTGTGGTTCGTAAAACTCGGGGCGAAAAGGACATAAACTATGCTGTGGTATCTGGGAAATGTGACATAAAGTGGCCCCAAAAAGTCATTTGATTTTTGCAGTTACAGTGGACATGTTCAAATGTGTTCAAATTCATTTTACACAAAAAATATATACATACAAAATTATGGGGTTGTGATATTATTTTAATGTTTTTGAAAGAAGTCTTTCTCTTATCTTATACTACATTTATTTGATCAAAAATACAGTGAAAATGACATATTGCATAGCATATTTAACATGTAATTTATTCATGTGATGGCAAAGCTGAATTTTCAGCAGTCTTGAGTGTCACATGATCCTTCAGAAATCATTCTAATATGCCTATTTGAAGCTCAAGTAACATTTCTTATTCTTTGATCGATACAAATTTTACAAATATTTGTATTCAACTTTTAATACACTGCAAATAATCATTTATCACATTTTTTTATTTTGTCAAATCAATTTAGATAACTAATGTGGTTCAGATAACATAATATTTTGAGTTTCTGTTGATTAAACCAATCACCTTTATTGTATTAACTCAAATTTTTTAAGCAACCAGGTAACTTACTTTTTTAAGTTATACAAACAATTCTTTTTTACAGTGTAAAAATATTTGAATCCAATATTTGAAAAAAAAAATACATATTAAAATGTATAAATCTATTCACAAGTGTCCTAATACTATTGGGGTCAGCGTAGATGAAAACCATTGGTAGACCCTGAGCCTAATCTTGGGTTAGATTAGTGCTTCAATCTTGGGCTTATATGAGATAAGAAGATCATTTGATTAGAAAATACAAAAAAACAGTATGTCTCACAATATGTAGAGTCTGAAGTCTCTTAATCCAGTTTCTTTTACTAGGTACCTCACCCACAATTACAATGAAAAGTATTAAACTGCTTTGTTATGGATCTAGACAATAATCTTATAAGAACTAGTTGAGAAAGGCAAATAATTGACGTGTAAGATGAGGGAAGGTGACGGTGTAAAGATCTGTCAGATTTCTCCCATAGAACAAAGCTTCACGAACATCTAGAGATGTTTAATTCAGGCTAAAGTTGCACGAAGGAGACGTGTGACACCTTTCTGACTTCCTCTAGCGGATTCTTGCAGACATATCATGTCGTGTCAACACGCTGATAGTGATTGAGAATGTGCTTTGCCGCGGTGCCAGTTGGCATGCTCTTGTGTTCTTTCCATGTTGCTTATGCCTCCACAACAAGAGCTCTCCTTCGGCTGACCTTCTCATAGCCCAGACGTTCATGGTTTCAAGGGAACAATGTGTCATTGTCTTATTTATGGTGTGTGTGTGTGTGTATGTGTAAGCGCGTGCACCCATGTGTGTTTGCGCGGCACCATCTTCCTGGCATCCCAAGAAGCAAGGAGGAAAAAAAAGAACTGCATTGTCCATCTCCCTCAATAGCCATCCTAAATTGGACTTTGATGGACATAGCCCAAGTGACAACTGCGAAGGGGGCTGACTAAATGCTGTATGCTGTAACTTCTTCCATGGCTGCCTCTCCTCTTCCATTTATTGTTGGCTAACAGCTGTCGGATACCTGGGCTTGATCTGCATTGTCTCTTAACTAGCTTGGCAACAGTTGTTGAGGAACGCAAGCCACGGATGCCTTAGTGAGTCTCTTCTCAAAGATAACATTTACGTCCAATGCCCTCACCCCTGCTGATCCTTTCTCCTGAGCTCACTTTGATCCAAGGAGTCCCGGTTCACCCTAAGCATTAGCGTATTACTGGGATCGTCTCTGTTTATATAATTATTACCTCCGGTGATCCTCTAAAATATGATTAAACAATGACAGATGGCATGTCCATCACTTGGTACCACCACACTTCGATTCTCAGATAACATTTGGGAGCCTACAAGTATAGTTGAAAGTTATTGCGATCTCTTCTGGCCAATTAGTCCTTCAACACCCCTGATCGTACTCTCCTTCCCTCCCTCCCTCCTTTTTTTTTTTTTTTACCTGGAATGGTGTGTCTCTGATATGTTACGTGCCGTTTTTCTACTGCAGGAAAAATGGAGGTTATTTATAGTGAGGTACAGAGGAGGAGAGTTCTTGGAGGGGTGTCTATTTCATGATAAATGAAATTCCTTGGCCATGCCCGCAACAATTGGACTGAGAGAGCCAGGCAGCTTAAAGATTAGAGTTTGCAGGCTGCAGCTGTCCAGCTTGTCATCCCTTGTCTTATGGCACCTCAGCCTTCACACATTTATCCCACAAACAAAGGTTACAAAGAGCGTAGATAGTTGATGTCGGCCACCTCAAAGACCTTTTGTCAAGCGCAGTGACATGTGAGCTGGAAAAGGAGTTAACTTTGTAGTTTCTTTGGTGGCTACCTATTACGCTTTGTCACAAGAGGCAATACCATTAAAAATAATGAAGCTGGGAAACCATATTTCAGATGTGAAATGGTGCTTTATCCAATGTTGGGGTTCCTTACAGGGATAGTTCTCCCAAAAATGAAAATACTGTCATCGTTTACTGTTGCTTCGAACCTGTATGACTGACTGACTCTCTTCCGCTGAACTCTAAAGGCCAATTTTTGAAGGATATTCTGGTCACTTCTTCCTTTTCTAATGAAAGTGGATGAAGACAGGGGTTGTCAAACTCGCACAGTATTCAACTTTTCTGAAGCCATATGATAGATTTGTGTGACAAAAAGATTGAAATGTAATTCGTTCATCCTTGTGCAACCAAATGAGTTGTGTGAAATGAACCAAATGATTCATTTAAAGATCTGACTTGAATGAATGTGCCAATAACAAAGACTTAAATGTTGGTCTGGTGTTCACACAAGTTGTCAAATGGCTTTAGAGGTATTTTTTTTTTGGTCATTTAAAAGCTTGACAGACCCAGTCCTCATTCACTTTCATTTTATAAAAAAGTGATCAGGATATTCTTTAAAGGGTTAGTTCACTTCAGAATTAAAATTTCCTGATAATTTACTCACCCCCATGTCATCCAATGTCTTTCTTCAGTTGAAAAGAAATTATGTTTTTTGAGGAAAGATTTTTCTCCATGTAGTGGACTTCAACGGCTACCAATGGGTTGAAGGTCCAAACTGCAGCTTCAAATGACTCTACACAATCCCAGATGAGGTATAAGGGTCTTATCTTGTGATCAGTCATTTTATAAAAAAAAAAAAAAAAAAAAAAAAAAAATATATATATATATATATATATATATATATATATATATATATAATTTTTAACCACAAATGCTCGTCTTGCATGTAAACATGTAATCATGTTGGAAAGGTCATGCTTGACACTGCAATTTGGACCTTCAACCCATTGGTAGCCGTTGAAGTCCACTATATGGAGAAAAAACCTGGAATTTTTCCTCAAAAACCTTAATTTCTTTTCAACTGAATAAAAAAACAAAAAAACATCTTGGATGACATGGGGTTGAAGATATTTGATATTTTGATATTATTCTGAAGTGAACTGAATTGTGTTCTCCACAGAAGAAAGTTATAGAGGATGGGAATGACATGAGGATGATTTTTATTTTTGGGTGATCTATCCCTTGTTTGCTTCCTTGGTCTTTCTGATAAACCGGTTCAGAACCTTACAAAGAGGGATGTAGGTCACAGTATCATCAAAGACAGACACGAGACCTTGCTACGCCAAGTCCAGCTCTCTTCTATTTGGTCACCCTGTCCTGCTTACATTAGAATATAATCATACCCAGAAATAGTTCCTGGGAAGAAAACAGGTTTGTAATAATCCCTCCTCTGTAAGGTAAGTAATAACCTGCAAGGTTAAAAAGATATTAATCTTTTTAGCTTACTCGTAAGAAGATTTCAAATAGATTTGATTGTGGCATTTCAAATGCTGAAGGAGATTGGCAAAGTCAGAGGCGTGGGTTCAGAGTACCATGATGCCAGTGGTTTCATAGATAATCTCTAGACATCTCAGCATAGTCTGTATCCACCGTTTTATAATACACTGAGTATCGTCTGTATAGACATCTTTAAATTTAGATGAATTAGCTTTGGTTTCAGGAGGAAAGACGAACATGTCTAGCAAAATAGATTTACTATACAACAACCTTGTCGAATTGAATTGATATTGAATATCCGGTTACTCTCCAAGTAGATTTAATCTGACTATCTTGGACCCTAATGAAATTTCCCCACATTAATACTTTATGATCATTTAATCTTCAGTAGGTAGATTCCCAATTGTTGTAAAATTATTGGGGTTGACTGGAGTGTGAGTGCGTGGTACAGTATTACAGCCTCTCTGGGATCTTCCACTCTTTTTAGCAGTAATATCACAATATGTTAATCTTCAGAAACACCCGTAGAAAATATAATTAGGGGAGCTAATCACAATACATTCACTACATGAGAGAGACCACCCGCTAGAGCTATTTGGCAATACTTCACATTGCAGAAAAAGAGCTCCAGAGTGCAAATAATTTTGTCACAAATATGGCAGTAATTTGAAATCTAGATTGCATTCATGGGAGGTTTTGTCAGACATCGTCTTGTTAAGGTAAGGTTGCATTTGCAAAATATCAGAAAAATTTCACTAGCAAAAAAGCTCTGTTGTCGCACAGCTTACACAGAAGCAAACAGTATTCTGTTGGTCAACACAGTGAATTGAAATCAGTGAATGAAAATCACAACAAAACCCAATGTTTCGCTCTTTTCCAATTGCAACGACTGTATTTTGCTTGCAAAATTTAAATTTAGTGCGCATTACTGTGTTTCCGTCACGCATCAACGAACACAGCATGAGCCGTGATGTCTGATTTGTGAACAAATGACTCTTATGAACCATTTCCTAGTCAAAATCTATAGTGCAACTGTCTCCCTCACTGAACCGTGAGTCATTTTCTTGATATTTCTGGTTTGAAATTAACCTGGAATTGTACTGACTGTCTTTTCATATGCAACATGTACTTAAAGGAACACTCCACTTTTTTTGAAAATAGGCTCATTTTCCAACTCCCCTAGAGTTAAACAGTTGAGTTTTACCGTTTTCGAATCCATTCAGCCGATCTCCGGTTCTGGCGGTACCACTTTTAGCATAGCTTAGCATAGTTAATTGAATCTGATTAGACCGTTAGCATCGCGCTTAAAAATGACCAAAGAGTTTTGTTATTTTTTCTTTTTAAAACTTGACTCTTCTGTAGTTAAATCGTGTACTAAGACCGACAGAAAATGAAAAGTTGCGATTTTCTAGGCTGATATGGCTAGGAACTATACTCTCATTCAGGCGTAACAATCAAGGAACTTTGTTGCCGTTCCATGGCTGCAGCAGTGCAATGATATTACGCAGCGGCCGTGAGCCCCTGCTTGCATAGGGAATGTGCCTTTCAACCATGGAGACGTATGTGAGAGACGCTGTGTAATATCATTGCACTGCTGCAGCCATGATACGGCAGCAAAGTTCCTTGATTATTACGCCTGAATGAGAGTATAGTTCCTAGCCATATCAGCCTAGAAAATCACAACTTTTCATTTTCTGTCGGTCTTAGTACACGATTTAACTACAGAAGAGTCAAGTTTTAAATAGGAAAAATATCAAAACTCTTTGGTCATTTTTAAGCGCGATGCTAACGGTCTAATCAGATTCAATGAACTATGCTAAGCTATGCTAAAAGTGGTACCGCCAGAACCGGAGATCGGCTGAATGGATGCGAAAACGGTAAAACTCAACTTTTTAACTCTAGGGGAGTTGGAAAATGAGCCTATTTTCAAAAAAAGTGGAGTGTTCCTTTAAGGATACATCAAAATATTATTGGTTTAAGGTTTAGTTCACCCAAAAATTCAAGGGAAGCCTCTGGCTCCTATACTTTGATTTGTACAATTTTTTGCCTGTGTTTTGCTTGTTATGTAATGTTGTAATGGTTCCAACATGTCACCAAACAAACTTTGCCTTATAGTCAATTCAATCTTACAATTAAATTTTATATGCTAAACATTAAAGGGTTAGTTCACCCAAAAATGAAAATTCCGTCAATTCATGTCATTCCAAACCCATAAGCAAAACACAGGCAAAAAATTCTTACAAATCAAAGTTATAGGAGCCCTTGTTTCTCTCTCTCTCTCTCTTTTTTTTTTGTCTGGTCGCCCTGATAAATGTATTGCCTACTTTCTATGAATGTTTTTATTGCTCAATACAAGTATCAGTGTATAATCCGTTGCTAATTTGTATCTCATAACCTCATTTTTGGTGCAATAATGTGAAATACGTTGTAAGGTGGCATTACCCACTGTGGTTGTCTAACATGTATAAATATCAGCCATATCAATGCATCACTCATGAGAAGCTCAGATTAAGGGGGCTGTAACCCAAGCGTTAAAAGAGTACCATGGAGTGTTTTAGGAATGAGAGGCCTCCTCTGTCAAGAGGATATCTCCTTCTAAGGCATGCCTTGCCTTGACACGAGCAGGGCAAGGTTATTCCTTAGGAGGACCAGAACTAACTTGTAAAAGTTGAAAATAAAACACACATATCTTAGGCACATTGCAAGCATGCCATTCCTCATCTTCAGGCATTGCCTGTGTCTTTCTTATCTATTGTCTGAGAAACTTCATGCATGGCATGACAATTAGGAGGAATAAAAGTTGATGGTTCATCAAATGCTACACAGCTTTCCCTCACTTTTGCAGGTTTTTCAAAAGTGTTGTAATGAATTCTTAAAAGAAATATCAATGTTTGCATGACAGCGAACAAGTAGTGTTAAGATTTGAATAAGTTTAGGTTTTGTGTATAAGAAATGCCACATCAGAGCTATTTTGCCATTGTCATGATACTGAAACCCTAAAGGGATGCGTGAAAATTCATTAAATTGATTATCAGCCAAAGCTTTTTGGAATCCATTAGTATTGGTAAATAATGGATTTTTAGATGTACATACTCATTTCCCCTATTTTAATTAAAATCTCATAAGACTATTAAATGCAATCAGGGCTTGACATTAACTTTTTTTGCTCAGCAGTCACTGTGGTTAGTGATTTTCCAAATTTACTAGCCACTCAGCAATTTTGACATTGATACCATGGGGAAAAACTACCATATAGATATTTTTAACATTATTTCATATTTTGGCAGCAGGTATATTAGGCTGCTGTCACTTTAAGACCTGACGCACAGATCCATTATACTGTTACACATGCGTTTTCTTTCTTCACTGTTTACATTCACTGAAAACATAACTGACTGTGTTTACGTGAATAAGACCTGCATTTCGACATTATTTTGTGTGCGTTTGATTATTTAAGCACAATAAGTAGCGAAAAGAACTCAATTTAGTACTAAGGTGGATTTATGTGCCACACTTTGAGTGTGAGCACAACATCTGCGGAAATGAGTAAAATGATGCGCCATATGCACAATCCCTTGTTGAAATTCAACCCTGTAACACCAACAATATTCATCTGGAGCAAATGAAAAGAGTGATTGAGTGAAGGCGGGTTTATGTGTGAACTCGCTGTCGGAGAGATGAAAGAGCAAGAAAACGGGTATTGTGTATCTATTCTGCAGAAAATTCGTATTGGAAGCATTTCAGATATTTCAGTATTGATATCAAAAATTGTACTTAGTGTACTTAGTTTATTATTTCAGATGACTACAATTAAAAAATTTACATATTATATATAAAATTAATCATCTTATCATCCAATTATTGCCCATAAATTTAATATCTGTGCATCCTCATTTGCGGCAGCAACAATTGTGACTTTTTATCTCACAATGTGACTTTATTACTTATTTTAAAACTTTATCACATAATTATCCTTTTTATTTTATACTCTAATGTAGAAACAGGCTTCCATACTGAAGAGGTCTCATATGCTGATGGTTTGTCTTTGAGCAAAGCCTATTCCTCTGTGTAGAGCACTTCAACATAACATCTGAACATACTTTGACTTTTAATGCGATGTAAATTGCGTTGATTTAAAAGCACACAACACAAAACGTAAAATAAAGCTAGTATGTTGTCCAGAAGTCTTCACATCAGAAGGTCTTTGCTCAAATGAAACAACGCAGACAAGTCATGGCACACTCTAAGGCTGTGCACACATCAAGAAAAGAGAGTCACCCTTAGAGAATCCCACTGAGGTACATTATCAAATATGAAATGGTCTTTGCAGAAGAAAACTCTGGAAATGCTAATGGAGGAGGACTTGGAAGTGAAACAGAAGCCAGTTGAAAGTGAAATGCTTGTGGCTATTCCCCTTCTCTGATTTAAAAGGTCCGGCTTTGAGTTGGCATGCTGAAAACGCTCACAGACTTGAAAGGCCCTATTGACTTTTTAATGATCTTATGTGGCTCTTAATTAATGACGGGCTTGTGGTCTGTCCTCCCCCCAACATTGGAGGAGTGGGAACTGACTCTATTAGCAGAGATCAGAGTAATGAATCTGCCACCAGGTGTCACTAAGTCATCTGAAACATTAGCCTTTTCTGAAAGGGCACAGAGGGAGAAAAAGGTGATTTTTTTATTTATTTTGTTTTCTGCAGCACATAATTAAATGCACCAAATTAATCTGCATCAAATGTGACAACACAAATATTTGATTCAGATTCTGTTATATGGGTCAACGACAATGATGCTGCGTCTATAAATATATATATATATATATATATATATATATATATATATATATATATATATATATACATAAATATTAGGGGTGTACAGTGGGGGAAACTAAAGAAAACTAAACATAAAATTGCTTATTTTTTCTTCTTTTTTATTAAACAGTGGTTTATTAAACAAATATTTTCTCTCTCTTTAAATAAATTCAATAATAATTAACATTTTCTTAAGAATAAAAAAATCTATCTCAGCTAATGCTGTAAACAATATACAAGGAGCACATTCTTGAACATTACTATAATAATAAAAGGGATAATTCACCCAAAAATGAAAATGTGATGTTTATCTGCTTACCCCCAGGGCATCCAAGATGTAGGTGACTTTGACTTTCTTCAGTAGAACACAAATGATGATTTTTAACTCCAACCGTTGTGGTTTGTCAGTCGTTTAATGCATGTCAATGGGAACTTTGTCTATAAGAGTAAAAAAAAACATGCACAGACAAATCCAAATTAAACCCTGCGGCTCGTGACGACACACTGATGTCCTAAGACACAAAACGATCGGTTTGAGTGAGAAACCGAACAGTATTTATATATTTTTTTACCTCTAATACACCACAATGTCCAACTGCCTTGTGCATCCGTTTGGTTTGGTGCCCTGGGGGTAAGCAGATAAACATCAAATTTTCATTTTTGGGTGAACTATTCTTTTAAAGGTTACAAATAACTACAGAGCCCAAACTATTAAATTCAGTTGGTATTTATTTTTAGATATAATAATCAACACTCAAATAAAAAAAAAAAAAAAAACATGTAAATTGCACATAAGGTAGGTTTTATTTTTGAAATATAATCATTTACACAGTTACTGTCATAACATGTATTCATGACAAATTTACTTAAACATATTTTAAATAATGAAGACATTACCACCATGTAAAGGTGGTAATGCTGCTCAACGCTGCTGCCTGCCAGCTGTCTGATCTACGCTCGGAGCTTCGTGGAGATTATCCTAAATCCTTCTCTTTATTCCTATTCGCATAATATAACTTTCTTATTTTTCACCAGATTACTTAACCTATTGCATAGTATTACTAAACGGAACGATTTATTACTAGCAATCCACCAGCGTAATCACCTAGTGTTAGCCATAGCCTGCTAGCTACCGTCTACTTTCTTTTTTTCCTCTAAACCAACCTTCCTTGTCGATTGAATGGCGGATTTATCCGATGTATGTTATTCTGATCTGTCCTCGCCAGATCGGGAAGCTGTGGAGACGTTGCTGCCCGGCATTCATCGATCCACCGCGAGGTACAGCGTCCCGCACATCACCCTCGCCCCAGGCACCGGCAAGCGACCGAGACATCCAGCCAGCGAGTCCCGTGTGCGTTGCAGTTTTTCGGACGGCGTTCATCAAACACACGGTCAGTCATGTCCGACGATTATCATGTGTAGTAAATGCAACATGTACAGCTTAGCTCTTTCTGTCAGCAGTGAGACTTACACATGTGATAAGTGCAGGGATATTGTCAGGCTGACAGAGAGAATCTCAGAATTAGAGACACGCATCCAAACTTTAATTGAGGATAGTGAGAATGAAAGGGCCTTAGATACTGCTTTGGATGCGACTAGCCTAGTAAACACTACACATTCGGTTCCGGTTGTAGAAGCCACGCAGCAGGCTAACTGGGTGACTGTGAGGCGGCATAATGGCAAGAACAAACACCACTCTTCCGTTCCGATTAGAACATCAAACAGGTTCTCCCCACTCAGTGACGCACCCACTGAGAATCCTGTTGAAAGTGCCCTAGTAATTGGCGATTCTATTACACGGAACGTGAAAATAGAGACACCAGCCACCATAGTCACATGTTTGCCGGGGGCCAGAGCACCTGACATCAAAGCAAATTTAAAAGTGCTGGCTAATGCTAAACGTAAATATTCTAAAATCATTATCCACGTCGGCACAAATGATGTTCGACTTCGCCAGTCGGAGATCACTAAAATTAACATTAAAGAGGTGTGTGAACTCGCAAATTCAATGTCAGCAAAAGTAATTTGTTCTGGCCCTCTTCCTGTTCGTCGGAGTGATGAGATAGTTAGCAGGTTATCATCACTCAATGGCTGGCTGTCTAAGTGGTGTGCGCAGAATAATATAGGTTTCATAGACAATTGGAAAAGCTTTTGGGGCAGACCTGATCTGTTGAAAAGAGATGGTATTCATCCCTCCCGGGATGGTGCTGCTCTTCTCTCTAGAAATTTGGCAAATAGTCTTAGAGCTGAAACATGACAAACCAGGGCCCAGATCAGGACGCAGACAAACTGGCTAAACCGACCGTCTGCTAGCCGCCTCACGTCACAGAACTCAGATAATTCACAGCACATAGAAACACTTTCACCTAGATATTATCACATAGAGACTGTGTCTGTACCTCGAACTAGTAAATACAAAAAACTTCCAAAACCTTTTAAGGGTAAAAATTTAATTGATGTTCAAAAAATGAAAATCACAGATAAATCAGATAAACAAATGATAAAGCTTGGGTTACTGAATATTAGATCTATTTCTTCAAAAGCACTTATTGTAAATGAAATTATCACAGACAATAAACTAGACTTGCTGTGTTTGACAGAAACCTGGCTAAAACCAGACGATTACATTACTTTAAATGAATCTAGTCCTCAAGGTTATGATTATCGACACAATCCTCGACAGAAAGGCAAAGGGGGAGTGTGTTGCTGTAATTTATAGTAATATATTCAGAATCATTCAAAAGAATTTCAAATATAATTCCTTTGAAGTGATGGTGCTTTATGTAACATTATGTAAGTTGACATTTGTGCTGGCTACTGTATACAGGCCACCAGGGCACCATACTGACTTTATCAAAGAATTTGCTGAGTTTCTATCAGAGTTAGTACTGGCTGCGGATAAAGTCCTTGTTGTTGGTGATTTGAATATCCATGTAGATAATAATAAAGACGCATTTGGATTGGCATTTGCAGATATTTTAAACTCTATTGGAGTTAAACAACACGTGTCAGGACCCACTCATTGTCGTAATCATACCCTAGATCTAATACTGTCGCATGGAATAGATATTGATGCTGTTGAAATTCTACAGCAGAGCGATGATATATCAGATCATTATTTAGTCTCGTGTATAATACAATTAGCCAAGGCTACAAAACCACCACCCAGCCATAAATATTGTAGAACAATCACGTCTGCCACTAAAGATTGCTTTATAAATAATCTCCCCGAGCAGTTTCATCGCCTTAGTATACCTGACAACATAGAAGAACTCGATGCTGCAACAGAAACTATTGGCTCTCTCTTTTCCAGCACATTAGATGCGGTCGCTCCTTTACGTCTAAAGAAGATTAAGGAAACTAATCCAACGCCGTGGTATGATGAGCACACTCGGGCTCTAAAACGAGCTGTTAGAAAAGCTGAACGTAGTTGGAAGAAAACAAAACTAGAAGTTTTTCGCCTTTCGTGGAAAGAAAAAAAAGATTGAGTACAGAACAGCCATAAGAAATGCTAGATCTACTTATTTTTCAAATCTCTTAATAGAAAACAAACATAATCCTAGGTATTTATTTGACACAGTGGCTAAATTAACTAGAAACAGAGATTCAACTGCTGACGTTTCCATAGAGCACAGCAGTAATGACTTTATGAACTTCTTTACTTGCAAGATTGATAATATTAGAGAGAAAATTATAAACATGCAACCGTCTACAGTTTCTCTTCAGACAGTGCACTGTAGTGTCCCTGAGGTAAAACTAGAATCATTCGCCGCTATAGGAGAGGAAGAATTATCTAAACTTATCAAATCATCAAAATCAACGACATGTATGTTAGACCCAATGCCGACTAAACTACTGAAAGAAATGCTTCCAGAGGTCGTAGGTCCACTTCTTGATATAATTAATTCATCTTTAACACTAGGACACGTGCCAAAAACCTTTAAGCAGGCTATTATCAAACCTCTTATTAAAAAACCTCAACTAGATCCGAGAGATTTAGTAAATTACAGGCCAATCTCGAATCTACCTTTTCTGTCAAAGATACTAGAAAAGGCAGTTTCAACACAACTGTGTTCCTTTTTAGAAAGAAATGGAATCTGTGAGGATTTCCAGTCAGGATTTAGACCATACCATAGTACTGAGACTGCTCTCGTTAGAGTTACAAACGATCTACTCCTATCATCCGATCGTGGCTGTATTTCTCTATTAGTGTTATTAGATCTCAGTGCTGCTTTTGACACTATCGATCATAACATTCTTTTTAAAAAGACTTGAAAACTATATTGGCATTAGTGGAATTGCTTTGGCATGGTTCAAATCATACTTATCTGACCGTTATCAGTCTGTGGTAGTTAATGAAGAGATGTCGTATCGATCACAGGTTAAATATGGGGTACCACAAGGCTCAGTATTAGGACCGTTGCTTTTCACTCTGTACATGCTGCCCTTAGGAGAGATAATTAGGAAGCATGGTGTTAGTTTTCACTGCTACGCTGACGATACTCAGCTCTATATTTCCTCGCGCCCTGACGAAACCTACAAATTCACAAAACTAACAGAATGCATAGCTGACATTAAAAACTGGATGACAAGAAATTTCTTATTATTAAATTCAGAAAAAACTGATTTCCTAATCTTTGGACCAAAAACTTCCTCACGAAAAAACCTTGAATACTCTCTAACACTTGACGGGTGCTCCATTAAACCTTCGTCCTCAGTTAGGAACCTGGGTGTGCTCTTTGATACCAATCTTTCATTTGAAAGTCATGTTTCTAGTATCTGTAAAACCGCCTTCTTCCATCTAAAAAATATATCTAAATTACGACATATGCTCTCAATGACAAATGCGGAACAGTTGGTTCATGCATTCATGACCTCAAGACTAGATTATTGTAACGCTCTACTGGGTGGTTGTTCTGCTCGGCTTTTAAACAAACTACAGTTGGTTCAAAATGCGGCAGCTAGAGTTCTTACTAGAACCAGAAAGTATGACCATATTAGCCCAGTTCTGTCAACATTACATTGGCTCCCTATTAAACATCGTATAGATTTTAAAATCTTGCTACTTACTTATAAAGCTCTAAATGGTTTAGCTCCCCAGTACCTAAGTGAGCTCTTAATGCATTATAGTCCTTCACGTTTATTGCGATCTCAGAATTTAGGCCAGTTGATAATACCCAGAATATCAAAATCAACTGAAGGCGGCAGATCATTTTCCTATTTAGCACCTAAACTCTGGAACAATCTTCCTAGCATTGTTCGGGAAGCAGACACACTCTGTCAGTTTAAATCTAGACTAAAAACACATCTCTTTGCTCTTGCATACACATAACACATTATCAATACATTAACATTTTTCAAATCCGTTAAAGGATTGTTACGCTGCAATAATTAGGTCGGCCGGAACCGAGAACATTTCCTATAACACTAGATATACCTGTACATCAGAACAAGAATGGCATCTGCGCTAATATCTGTCTCTCTGCTTATCCTGAGGTTTGCCGGGTGCTGGATCCAGGCCGTATCCAGGTCAGATGGAGAACCTGCGTCTGGACCTGACTACAACGTAGCCCAGGATCCCCGTATCCGCTTACATATATTTATATATAATCGATTTTTAATCTCTATAATAAAAATGTACAATTCAGATTTTGATCTCCATATACATTTACATATATATATCTTCCAAGGGGTTTTTTCCCTCCTAGGACTTTTTTCCCAGTGCTAGCACGCTGGGTTTTTCTCCTAGGGGGTTTTTTCCACCCCTGAAGTCAGCCGACATTGGCTTAATGTAGCACCATCTTGTATATGTTACATATTACCACGCTTGCTTGTACAGTTTTAACCACTTCCCTTTTTTTCTGTGCTTCTAATATGTAAAGCTGCTTTGAAACAATTACCAATTGTAAAAGCGCTATATAAATAAATTTGACTTGACTTGACTTGACTAAAGTAAATATAATGAATATAGAAGCTAATATAGGGCATATATTTAGTGAAATGCTCCCTGTCGAGTTAATTTCTCTAGTGAACTAACATGCTGCAGATACTAAATGACTTGCCTGAGGTAAATGTAATGCTACGTGAGATATTATCCTCAAGATGTTTTACTGAAGTCTTTCTGCAGTTGAAACACTGGTTGAGAGATTACACGTAAACAAGATCATCTGTTCTTCTTCTGAGCTTCTTCCTGTTGTGGGGGTTAGCAAAAACAGCATTGCATTACCTTAAGCGCCCTCTTCAGGATTGGAGTGTGGATCACCTATGACTGACTGTATTCGTCATCTGACTGTATGCACTGAACTGTGATGTCTGTACCATTACGGTTTGGGACAAATACATGTACAGTTAAACAAAATGATAGAGGGGACCCCTGCAGTGTGAACTGTGTGTCAACATATCAGATTCAACCTTTTATGACCAGGCAAAGTTAGTTCAGGTTGTAAAATGTCTTCCCAAAAACTTCATAATGATAATTTTACCTTTGAAAATAATGGTTTTGTTTACACTTACATGTGTTCAAGGTATGCCATTATTTTTCACTTGATGGTTACACCACATGACATTTTTTTTAAAGTCTTTACATTAAAACTTTTTTTAAATGGTATAAAAGTTTTTATGAAACCATATGAATACAAAAAATTATGTTTAAGAACTTGACACATGTATCTTAAACTATATATATAATTTTTAAAAGACACTCTCATTGACCAATAAAATTTGTACAAGGCTTAGAGAGAAAAAAAACTGCCAACCAATGGGACTTTGGCATCACTTTTTATGTCGTTTGGTTTCATATCATCTCATTAAATTGTTTCGTTATGATATGAGAACACAAATCGAATAGAGAGATTGCTGTTTTGCTCAACATGTAGCAAATATGAGACCTAGCGAATAGAAAATATCGGCCTGACATCTACTTTTGGCTTTACACAGCGTACCGTCATGTTTTCTGGAACCCTCTCCGGTAACATCTGCCGGCGAATGGGTTCGAAACTGTAGAAGACACTCTGCAGATTCCTCGGCATGTGCGAGGTGACAGACCGATCTGTCCTCGGAGGGACCTTTCACTTACCCATTTACCCCGAACACACTTCTGCTCCACGGTCCTGATTCTCCCCTTGGTTGCCATTCGGCCTGCAGTGCCATTTCCAGTAATAGGGCTTCAAGCGTGATCAACTCCAAGCCTCCTCTTCGGAGGGGCAAATGGACAAAACTTGTTTTGGCAAAAGGTGTTCATTCTCTCATCGGGGCACATTTCGCCTTGTTTTCCCTCCCTCCGTCTCACTCCTTTTCCTTTGTGACCCGGTGTGCGGCAGAGCTCTGCACTTGGCTACTCGTGGCAGGCCAGTTGGTGCTTGAGCAAGGCAGTATCATCCTACCCTACCAGCAGCCCTCCTAACAGCCCCCCAGCTGGGAGAGAGCAGAGCCCTCATAAAAGTAGCAGAAAGATGTATTAAAAGTAGTAAATATACACATCCAGCCCAGTGAGCTGTGAAAGTTGTGAATTGGTTTTTAAAGCTTTGTTAAGACCAGAAAGCACAGATGTTAAAAACAGGTTCAGATGTAGCGACAGATGGTATTTGATTATGAAGCAGACTGTTCGTGTAATGCAAGGATGCTGCTTCAGCCCAACTGCAAGGAGCCTGTCGGCTCTGAGCTGAGGCGGGAAGCCCCAGAGGTTCGTCCTCCTCCGTAAAAAGGATGGCGGAACGAGCCTGGCGCGTTTGACCGCGCCTGGTCGTGACGTTTGGATTCAGCCATGAGCCCCGGATCCAGACCGATGCAGCTGCGTCTGAAGTTGCATGTAGTGCCAGAAGGAATGATGAGGTCATTGTCTTCTTGATAAAGGGAAGGTCACACACGCCTGTTAGTGCTAGCTCTACACATCCAAAACAAAATGCCCCGATCCGACAGAGGTCAGCCGGCCGGTGCGCCGCTTACACAAGCTTTAGTGTTTGTTCGCATTTTGAACGGGAAAAAAAGCAAACATTTCATTCTTTCCAATTTATTGTATTCATGAAAAATCTCACATGCTTACAACATTGCAACAACAAAGCCATTAAAATTCATTGTACCTTACGGAGAGGCCTGTGAGAACATGGAACCTTTATCCCCCTCTGCTTTAATAACAACCAATTAATAACAGCGATCTTTCCTTTCTCTTTTCTGAGAGAGCATCACGGTAGCGACATTATTCTCGTGTTATCTCTTTAGGGAGGGGAGAGAAGAGGGGATGGTGGTAAAATTTTCAACAATGAATGGGCCAACACAAACACAGCTGTTTTATTGTTGTGCTGTTAAGATGTGCTTTTCAAAGGCGCGATGATGAAATCAAACAGAAGGGGAGCGGCGAGCGGCTCTGCTCGTCATTATGGCGCGGAGGGTGGCGATGGGGGTGGGAGGGGGGTATCTGACCCCACCTCCTGTTCGGCGGAGCCGCTGGAGCGGTCCGGGCCCACTAAAGTGCCTCTTTGTATCAGACTATAAATTACAGCGGCGGCCGCCTCGCTTCCCTCCGCAACGCAGCCACAAAAGCGCGAGCGCTGCTCTTTTCTCCCCACGCGCGCCTTTCTTTGCAATTAAGATTGGACGTTGATGTGTGTATTTGAAGCACTTTATTATTATTTTTTTTTTCAGATTGTTCCTATTAATCCAGTTGAAATGACACCATTCTGTCAAAGACAACATAATCAAGAAACAGTTATCGTGATATATCTGATGAAGTGTATCGCCAGTGACTCAATTCAGCCTGAATCAAAGATTTGCGAATTTGAATTTGATTTAGAAAAAGCCTATAAACATTTTAATAGCTTAAATAAATATTACACATTTCAAATTAAGCTACGCCCATATTGTTGGTTATTTTAAAAAAAAAAAAGTTCAACTTTGTTTTCTCTGTGAGGCATAGTGGAAGTGAATGTGGCCAATTTTCAGAGGATTTAAAAGCAGAAACGTGAATCTTGTAAATTTATAAAATACCTTAATTCTTCTGTTAAAATTGTACTGTTTAAGCTGCAAGGTCGCTCTTATAGTCAATTTTATAGAGTTTTACAGGATTAAAATGAAAATTAGCCGAACCTTTACTCACCCTCAAGCCATACTATGACTTTCTTTTTTCTGATGAACACAATCTGAGAAATATTAATAAATATCCTGACGCGTCTGATCTTTGTAATGGCAGTAAGCGTTACCAAATGAGTATGAGCTGAAGAAAGTGCATCCATCATAAACATATTCCACAAGGCACTGGGGCTCAATAAAGGCCTTCTGAAGCAAAGCGATGTGTTTGTGTAAAAAAAAAAAAAACTACCTTCCACCAGACTGCCCTCCGTATAAAGCTTACGCTACGTCTTACGTCTTCCCTTTTCAACTTACAGAAAAAGTGTAACTGATGCAATGCCAGTTTACACTTTCTTCGTAACTTGAATACGGAAGGCGGTCAGGCGGAAGCTAGATAGCCTATTTTACTTAATAACTTGTTAAATATGGATTTTTTTTTTTAACGCATCGCTTCGCTTCAGAAGGCCTTTATTAACCCCCCAGTGCCGTGTGGAATACGTTTATGATGGATGGATGTGGATGGATGCACTTTCTTTAGCTCATACCAGTTTGGTGACGCATATTGCCATTATAAAGCTCGGATGCATTAGGATATTTATTAATATATCTCCGATTGTGTTCGCAAAGAAAGAAGAAATTCATAGGATGGCTTGAGGGTGAGTAAAGCTTAGGGTAAGTTTCATTTGGAAGTGAACTAATCCTTTAAGTTGTCATGTACAATTTAATATAGGCCTATATCACACAGAAAAGGTTAGCTCATACTGTTTACTTCTTGTGGCTATTCAGTTGAAACAGTATTGTATTATAGGCTGTACTATTTAACAGTATCTTAACATTTACTGATTGGCCCCATTGACTTCCATTGTAAGCGTTTCACTGCAACCCAGAATTTTTTTCTCTTTATAAAAGAAAATGACGAGCTGAAATGAGTTTTCGTGGCAATCAACTTGAAGTTCTGTGAGTCTTAAGTTGAAATGATCCCGAAATTAACCTAAAACAGGGCTATATGTGTGTGGAATATCTCCACATTTACAACAGATCAGTTCTTCTGGCATCACAGGCAACTCCAAATCTCCTTAGTTTTTCTCTGATTACCATGCTGATTTAAATGATGACAAATGGCAAAAGGAAACACCTGATCTAGGACTTAGTTTTTATTTTGCACAAGCTTGCATATATACTGCACATACATTCAGTTCCGAGGAGATGGAAGGCACACGAGGCACTTTGACTACTGTATTGTGTAGGTGGTAAAAAGCAAAGGTAAAAGTCTGATTAAGTGATTAGAAATAAAAACTTCAAAACACACATTTTTCACCTTCCAAACAAGATAGAAGAAATGTTTTTTTTTTTTTTTGTACATCTTTTTTTCTTTCCTTTTTTTTTCATCAAGCGTCTCTTATGACTACAGTGTCTGAAATTACAGTGGCTACCTGGACATAAGTGTCTCTTTATGTCTCTACAGAGTTAAGGAGCTTAGGAGGGCATTTATATTGTCTCTTTCTACCAAATAAAATTACAATACATCCCCAGAAATACCAAAATTGTACACCATCACCAAATAAATTATGATAAATTAAACCAATAAATTATGAAAGTTCTGCATGACAAATTGACAACAAAATCCACAATGCTATCCCGTTAACAATGTATGTGTATCCTTCAAAACGTATCAAAGAAAATTGTAACAGTTTCAGCTGGAATTACCATACTAGAATCAAAGAGTTCTTTCATACAAAAAAAGCATAACAATGCTATTTACATCATATTGCTAAATCATAGAAAGGCAGTGTTTTCTCATTTTCGGTTTGTATTTACATACATGTCGAAGCCAGTGAAATCATGTTTAAAACCCTTCAGGGAGCACACACCTCATAAATACAGCATCAAATCTACAAAGAGTCAAGAGTCTTGTACAACACATTGCATTCAGTACAAATAATTGTTCCCCTCCCAGAAATATAGTCATATACAAAGGTTCTTTCTTCCTTTTCTCTTCTGTAATGTCTTTCTTTGTAATAAAAAACAGTCCCAAACAGAGTTTGGCAATTGATTTGTACAGATCACCACATTTTCCATCGCATGAAAACAAATAAAAAGTTTCTCTTCATGTCAAATGTAAATGAGCAATAGTAATAGTGTACTTCATACCCATACTTTGAATCAAGGTTATTCAGAGAGTTTTTTCTTCTTCTATAGAGTGTCCTTAATGGAGTGCGAAATGTACACGGCTACATTTAGGATTTTCGACACAAAGCAACACAGCAAATGACCCTGTGTAACCACGCAAACAGATCCATCTCATTTCAATACCAAATTAATCGAGAACACCTTTGACGGGCAACCCTGAAGAAGTGCTGAGATGAAGGGGAGAAAAATAGTCGCCACTCAAAACATTTAAAACATCATAACACTTCTAGAAGTACAATAGCAAGAAGAAAAAAAAAAAGAAAAAAAAGACTTGAGATGTTGAACGAAACCTCCCTCTGGTTTGTCTTGAAGATGCAGTACAGTGATAAATACAAAGAAAAGTTCAAAAAGAGAAACAATAGATAAAAGAAAATAAACAGAAGTCCTTATGGGAACTAAAACTAACGTACTACCATGCGTGTATATGCGTGTATATCACACACTCCCTGCAAACACAAGTAAGTACGCACACACACCTAAGCACACACATTGCCTCTGTGCTACATTAAATGGCTTAAAGTACATCCGATTCATGGGGAACTAAGTTCTTCTTCTTCTTCAAATGGGCTGTAAAAAGTTAGTTTTTTCATGGACTTTGCATGTAGTTCATTACCTAGAACCTAGAAGTGGAAAACATAACCCTCCATTTCAATCTGTGCTATTGTTTTTCCAGGTCGATCTATGTTTTTATGTCAAATCGTATAATTTCTGTCATTTTTATAAAAAAAAAAATAAATAAATAATAATTTGCTGGTGTGGTTAACATTAGGCACAGGCAATTATCAGATTCATTAAGTGCGTAAAATACACGATACCTGTTTGTATAGCTGAATATGAGCAGATGAATTTGACTAAGCACCAAATTAAAATAGTGTGTAACACTTTAGTTTAGGGTCCAATAGTTGCTTATTAGCATGCATATTCTTGGATATTGGCTAATTATTAGTACTTATAAAGCACATAATAAAGCCTTATTCTGCATGACCATATTCTACATCCCTTAATTAATACCTACACTTAACTACTACCCTACCAACTATTAATAAGCAGTAATTAGGAATTTATTGAGGCAAAAGTCATAGCTAATAGTGAGAATTGGACCCTAAACTAAAGTGTGACCAAATATTGCAATGACACAAGCTTCACTTTTAGGTTGAAAATGCTGCAAAGCATCACCTTTAAATGAAACAGTGATAACAGAATTCCTTACGACTTGAAAGAATCATTTATTTATCACAATGCATGTAAAGGAGAACGCATGTCAGCACAGCCTTGCGAGAGACTTGAGAAGAGAACAGGGCCAAACATCTCCTTTTTTCAACTCCTAACTGTGTTTCGGGTTTGTTTTTCCTCTTCTTTACAATACATAGTGAATAGCTTGGCGTTTTGTGCGTTGTCCGGGGGCTGTGGATGATGCCAGCCCTGGCGACAGAATGACAGCACCTCATGCTCTTTTGTGCCCATTAATCTAGAAGTCAGCAGGTTTTTTAAGGCATTGTGCTGACAATAATTGCCGGCCTGCGTTTCAATTCATCAGCTGGATTTGCCCAATGCAAACGGCACAGGCTTCCAGAGCAGATCACATGTCCAGCCCTTGCCCTCTACTGCCGACTCTTATTTATGAACTACGAAGGGATGCACAAAGAGTCTGAAGGCCCTCTTTTCTTTTGTGAACACAGATTTAAGAAGAAAGTGTGCTTTTTTTTTCTCTCTCTCGGGTGGGCTAATTGTTGTAATTGGTTATTTGCGTGGATCTCTTAGCTACTAAAAAGCAACTTCATATGATTCATAGAAATGTACAATTGAACTCAAACAAACAATATCTCTCTCTAACATGGTTTCACTACTGATAAACTGTACACTGCCACAGCATAATCAGATGATTGTGAATATTAAGCAAATCTGTACATTTCTAACAAATAAACTATGTACAATCCAGTACGTACAAAGAAAAAAAAAACTTTTGCTAATGCTCAAATAATTATTCTCAGCCAAAATCTCTAGTGTGTAAACCGAACTTGAGATAATCTACCAAATTTACGGTCCAATTATAGAGGTGTTCCCAGCCAGCAGGTGGAGAAAATGAACAACAACCATTCTCTTTTCTTGATGCCGTACGGCACGTGTTTGTGTTTGTGAATTAATGTCTGTGTATGAGAGTGATGTGTGTGTGTGAGTGTGTTTATGTGAGCAGTTGTGACAGTGTGTTTTTTATGAGCAAGAATGGTTTCTCAGTGGGAAGGCGTCCATTTTTTTTGTGCCGAACTGGCTTGCCCCAGTATGAAATGGCCATGTTGCTTAGTTACAAGAGAGGCTGCTCCGTCAAGGGGGGGAAAAAAACCTACGAGTAGGCCTCCCTCCCTAGAGCCAGTGCTATCAATGTGGACACAAAACACAAGAACATTGGACCCTAGCCAACATGGAAGAATGGCTAAACCAAAAAAAAAAAAAAAAAAACCCAAAACCCCCCCCAAAAAAAACAGCAACAACAAAAAAAAAACAGTTAATGCTGTTCCTTTCAAGAATAACATCAAATATATATATATATTTTTATATTATATATATATGAATTTCCCACATAGAAAATGTATACCCCTCTTTATTATTATTATTTTTTTTGTCCAAAGAATAATTTATTTTCTGTAGCATTGCCATGAGAAACAAGAATACCACATGTCAATTTTTTGTCTTTCATTTCCTTTCTTCCTTTTTTTTGTAGCAAGCATGAATAACATTAATGGTAATAATTATATTAATCATAAATAATAATTACATCTATACAAGCTACAAATGCAAGTCTTATTCAGCAATAGTAAAACCATCACACATTGCAAACATCCTGGGATAAAACAAAGCCCTCAACAAAAATGACCAATAAAAGAGAGAAATTCAGGGTGTCAGTTCCATTTGTTAACCATTTTGTCTGGTAAACATAGTAATGCCCAATTTAAAGGCAAGGAAAAGGGGGTAAGGATTGAATACAGTCAAAACAATCAAAAATTTTATAGACTTTCCCAAAAAGAAGCACAAAAAAAAAATAAAAAAAAAATTAACAGCTAAGTCATTCGAAAGTAGCCGGGACTTAAAAATAGGAATGCTACCTCTTAAAGATTTCTCGAAAAGAAGGGATGATACTTGGTAAGCAATTCAAATCACTACTCATGCAGAAGCTCCTGCAGACAATTGGGAGATTTGAAAATCTCTGGGACCTCACTGTCCAGCTTGCAGATGACCTTGTATATGGCCTTCTTCCAGGAAGGATCAACATCTTTGCCTGCCACAATGGCATTGAAAAACTCCCGTAACGTGATCTGCGCCACTTCCAGGAATCGCTCCGGAACCTGCTGATACACAAGGAGACAATGACATTAATAAACATATTATGTTTCAATCCCAAGTCTCTGATTAAGAAAAGAAAGGGAAAAAAGAAAATAAGATTTTCAAACTGAGGCTCAAGTGAGACCCTCCAAGAGCTGAAAGACCCTCCTGGCAGAAACTGTGTAGGGGAGTGTCGGGCTGCCAAGTCTGAGGGGACATAGAGAACAGCCCCAAACATAGTCACTACACTAATTCCTCTTTGTTTCAGTAGCTGAAACACATTCTGGTGGTGGCGACTTGAATGCCCGTGTTGGAGTGGAACTTAACTGTTAAGTCTTTCAAATCTTTTATATCAATTGTCTTCTCTCTCTTTTTTGTTTTTTTTTTGTTTTTGTATAGCTGCAACATCGGGAGACGTGAAAGTACTTAATTGCTTTTGAAAGGTTACAGTGAAAAAAGCAACAAGACAAATCAAAACCAATGCATAACAACTTACAGTCAATGTTTTGAATGTGGCAGAATTTGTGAGGTTGTAACCAAGGGGAACTCATTGGGTTAAACATTACCTGAGCTGTTCCTCTTTTAGAGTCTACTTCCTAGAGGGAGCGAAACATAATTTGTTGACTTCCCTTTATTTGACACAAGATTGTTAGCGATGTCTCATAAAATGTCTTTTTGTCTCAATATGCTTCCACTTCTAGAAGGGGAAGAAGAAGATTCTGCCACTGATAGCGGCCCATAAAATACTAGGCTACATTCTTATCGGGTTCCAGAGAAACTTCATTCTGTGACGTTCACGTAGCTCATTGCTTGGGCACCGAGTTTCAAACCAAAGCTGGAGCCGTAATACTACATCAAAGGTGGAGAAATTTAAGGAAAGGGTCCCACTTTATATTAAGTGGCCTTAACTACTATGTACTTACATTTAAATTAATAATTTGATACAATGCACTTATTGTGTACATACATGTTTTTACATTGTACTTATATTTTAAAAACACCTGCATGTAATTACATCTATAATTAATTTCTGTAATTACATTTATAATTACACTGTTGACCCATCCCTTACACCTTACCCCTAGCCTTAAACCTACCCATACCACCAAAGCGTCCCCTAACCTTACCCGTATCCCACCTCAATAGCTGCAAGAGTGTTTTGCAATTCAATATGAACCCAATAAGTACATTGTACTTATTTTTTTATGTAAGTACATAGTAGTTAAGGCCACTTAATATAAAGTGGGACCAAGGAAAGTTGCTTGGTGCTCTTGAACAGGGTCTTGAACTCTAACAGCAGTGTTTTCCCATGCAATATAATCAGGTGTGTAAGGCTCTACTTAGGAGTTTGCTCTCTACAACCAGAACACATCCTCTCTGGCGTGAGGCTGTTGTTCGTGAGACAGGGCCAAGACCGGGGGCGTACTGTAGACTGGCCCTGTGATCTCTTTAGCACCAGTGACAGTTCCTCTCCGCTAACATTATAGAGATGATTAGCCAGGCAAAGAACTAAGCCACCTCCCCTACAGCTAGACAAGACACTTCCCAGACATGGTGCTTACTGCCACACACACTCACAAACACCCACACGCTCAAACACAGATGGGGAAGCAGGCACGAGGACACAGAAACAGACACAAAGGTTGCATCCGAGAACAGAATGCTGTCGTATTAAATGTGTTACTGTAGGCCACAGAGAAAACGCTAGCCTTTGACGGATACAGCTGGGACCGTTCACCCAAAAATGAAAACTCTGTCATTATTTATTCACCTTAATGTCATTGCGAACCTGTATGAGCTCTGGGGGTTTTTTTTGTCCATAGTAGTCAGTGCTGCCATTGGAAGTCAGTGGGGGTCAAATGTTGTTTTCGGACCCCATTGACCCATTGAAATTTTTTTTTTTCCACTTCTGTTTTTTGATTAATGTCAGATCCGTTTATACTCTAACCATCCCAAATCAATGTATTCGCAGCAAAGCTCATGGCACCATCTAATATTCATCTGCCCCTGCAAGGTTAAAGTCCTATAGTTGGTTTTTATCAATGCAGTCTTCTCCCATGGATCAGCGCTTAGTTTGGCGTCAGTACTATCAATCAGACTCTGACTGCTTCTCAAAGGCCCTGCCAGGTGAGCAGTTGTCAGGACAAAGAATCTCATCCATGCGACCCACACCATCCCCAGCTCCCTTTTTTCCATTAAGTGTGTTAAATATACTGTCATCAAAGGCATACCCTTGTCTGGAAGGCCTTGACCATTGTGGAAGATGTTTCACTCTGCTGCCACAATCATAAGTGCTTGACTTTTGGTTGTGATGCAGTATTAAAATATAGCATGGCTATAAATACTGAACTTATAATGGCAGTTAAACTAGATGGCATGATTCAACGGAGTGTAGTTGATGGCTTGATTGGGTTTATATGCTGTAACGTGCATTACTCTGCCTCCCTTTTATGATGTGCTTAGGGAGTAAATAGCTAAAAGTAGCGATGTTGCTAACTGTATAGTGTAACATAATAGCATAGCTTTTCCAGTAACAAGTTGGTGTTTTCAACAAGTAGCACTGTAGGGTGACAAAACGTGCTCTCTAGTGAGTTGATTCATTTGGAGGATTTATTTTAATGAACTAGTTTTAAAAAATGCATTCATTAGTTCATTTCAATCATCACTCCATTTTGTTGTCGGAACTATATCTCTCAAATTGCTTTGGGAAGTTCATTTTACTGAAGTGGCTAAAATGATTAATTGATTCATTTGAATGTTCGGAGAGCTGTCGCTTTCATATAGCGTTACAATGATTCGTTTGGATGATTCATTTAAAAAAAATCATTCATTAGTTCAATTTAATCATCACTCCATTTTTTTGATGGAACTATATGGCTTAAATAGCTTTGTGAAGTTCATTTTACTAAAGTGGTTAAAATGATTCATTGATTCATTTGAATGTTCGGAGAGCTGTCGCTTTCATATAGCGTTACAATGATTCGTTTGGATGATTCATTTAAAAAATCATCATTAGTTCAATTCAGTCATCACTCCATTTTGATGATGGAACTATATCCCTTAAATAGCTTTGGGAAGTTCATTTTACTGAAGTGTTTAAAATGATTCATTTGAATGTTCGGGGAGCTGTCGCTTTCAAATAGCTTTGGGAAGGTTCGTTTGGATGATTCATTTTAATGAACTGATTCAAAAATTAATTTGAATCTTTTTCTGTTTAATGGCACTGCATACATGGCACTATGTTTTTGATTCAGTTCAGATAAATTAAGGTGTTCAGTTTTATTTTAGTTTATTAGCTTTATTGTTTTATCGATAAATTATATAATTTAGCTATATCGCTCACATATATAGCTTCAATGTAGCTACTTTTTGTTACCAACTTGTAGTGTAACTTACTACTTTTTTCATGGGCAGCTTTGACTGCAGTCGAACTACGTTGAAAGTGTTGCAAGCTACTTGTAATTTAAAGTATCTCCGCAACACCGCCGCGCTCAAACTCTGTCCGTCTCAAACGGGTGACATTTTTGTACAGTGCCGTACAGTAATTTCTCCCCTCCTCCACTCTTTCTCCTGGGGCAAGATCATAGGAAGGGAGGGGGAAGAGAAGAGGAGATAAAAAAAAATCCTGCCCAAGTGCTTTTGGCCAGAGCTCTGTCTCCTTCTACTTCTCCCTCCCCGAGGGGCACAGCCTTCAGGGGTCATTTGTTTGATTATGCTGACTGTCCCCAGCCTCGGCAGTACACAATAAAGGCCTGACATAGCAGCCTGCTTGCCTTCTGTGTCCTGCAGATACTCATCACGAGTGTCAGGACATACCAAGGTTAGTGGTCACTGGGACGGCGCTCATAGGCGAAGGGCTTGCCAAGCGCACTTGGCTGATGAATGAATGTCACATGGAATGGAGGGGGTGAGAAAGAAAAAGAGAAGAGAGGTGGGGGGGGGGATTACAAAGGTTATAGATATCCAACCTCCCCAACACCCCAACTCACAACATACCCTCTCCCCTATTTTTTTCACGCTTTTATAAGTCTTCCACCCCCTCAGACAATGGCCAGCAGCCTTCTGGAAAAACAACAGAATAATTGCTCACAGGAAGAAGGAAAGAAAGTGATAGAGGTGCCTTTCTCAAATTTGTGTGGTCTCAGAAGGGAGCCTGTCTCTTTTGGATACTCCCAAAGTCCCTTAAAAGCAAATCAGTCTGCTCAGTGGCCATCTTGGTAATGCCTTCGGCTAGATATTTTCTATGAAGACAATGCACTTCCATTTCCTGTCTACATGAATGGAGAATGACTGAAATTAATGAAAATGTCAAGATTGTTTTCAACAGAATACTTTGATTCAACAATAAAATGACAATAATACAGTTTTCAACAAGTAGTGGTGTAGCTTGACTTCCTGCTCAAATTGTGTTGGGATGTCTGAATCATTTTAGTGAGTTGGATCAACTGGATGATTCATTTTAATCAACTGGTTAAAAATAAGTAATTGATTCATTTGAATCAGTTTTGTTCATGGAACTGTCTCCATTAATTAGCATTGGGCAGCCTGATTCATTTTAGTGAGTTGGTTTATTTGGATGATTCATTTTAATGAACTAGTTCAAAAATGGTTCATTGATTCATTTCAATCATCTCATGAAGCTACATTTTTATTTAAAGGGATAGTTCACCCAAAAGTGAAAATGTTTGTATGAGTTTCTTTCTTCTGTTGAACACAAAACAAGATATTTTAAAGAATTTCAGTAACCAAACAGTTGACCTCCATAATATTTTTCCCTACTAGGGAAGTCAATGGATATCGTCAACTGTCCGGTTACCAGCAATCTTTTGTGTTCAACAGAAAAAAGAAACTCATACAGGTTTGGAACAACTTGAGGCTAAGTAAGTGATTCATTTTTGAGTGAACTATCCCTTTAATATGCATGGAAGTCCTAGAGTCAAAAAAAACAATGATTGGCTCTTTCAATTGAAAATCAGGGCTTCCATTGGTCCCCTTAAAAATGTCTGATAGGCCACTGTATGATGCAGCTGCTTACCTGTTTAGTGTTAATGTAACAGATATTATAGCTAATCGATTTGTCTTTATCCTATTTGTGACAGATTTGTTCACATCAAATCTGATTCCTTTGCGTAGCCACTGACGCTATCATGGGGTAAAGCCCAAGAGTGCTGCATTGCTAAGAATATTCCTGTGAGGAATTTCTCAAACTCATTTTTTTTTTTTTTTTTTTTTTTACCATAAAAGGGCAGTAAAATGCTGACTAGGGAAGAAGACAATGTCAAGGAGAAAAGGGTATTGGTATTTTGGATCCTCTTGACTGCTTGCCTTGGAAAGAGAGAGACAGAGGAAAAGAGAGAGAGAGAGAGAGAGGGAGAGGGAGAGTTATTCTTGTCACAAACCCTTTTGTCTGCATCTGCTGACTGCTTGCCCATAGCCAGCAGCATGCTTTAACTGTTTTGTCACCTCCTCGCCTCACACGGATCAGCTGTTGTTCTTTTGTTACGGCTATTGTGTAGGCTAAGCCTCTAAGGCCGCTCTGCTGTGCGGTAAACACAGCTGAATCGCATGGCAGACAATTCCACATCAATATTTCATATGCCCTCTTTAGGACTCCTGATTCAGTCAAGTTGAGAGGAAAAATACGTCAGGCGCAGTTTAAACGGCTCACAGAGCCCTCGGAGAAAATTAATACTAATAAAGAAAACACTACGTGTGCCGGTGGCCACCGTGTTTTGTGCACGCTGTCACGCTGCGTTTCACTTCTTGGCTGTAGATGATGTGAAAAAGTGTGAAAGCGTAAGTGATTGCTCAATTACTTCCAGCAGTTCCAAGTTCCTGATTTTCTTTGCTATTCGTTATAATACATCATATTAATAAAGTAATATACCTGAAACAACATTAACAGGAATATTTCAGGTTCAAGTTAAGTTCAGTTGACAGCATTTGTAGTCACAAAAAAATAGTCAGCTTGTCCTTCCTTAATGGAAGTAAACTGGGCAAATACATAATCATTAAAATACTTGATGTTTTAAAATATGGCCAAAAAAATGTGTTAACATGATATACGCTGTAAAAAATAATTGTTGGTTTAGCTTAAAAAGCAAGTTAACAAGTTGTTTTAAAAATTTTTAGTAAATTGAAATTAAAAATTTGAGTTAATACAATGAAGATGATTGGTTTAATCAACAGAAGCTCAAAATATTATGTTTTCTGAACCACATTATTGAAGTTGATTTGACAAAAGAAAAAATGTTATAACAAATCATGAAAATTATTTTTTACAGATGAAGCTCAATAACCTTTTCCGTGTAAAGTTATATCCAGTTTTACAAGTGTATTGCCTTGATTGACAAAGCAACGCCATAAACCCTTAAAATACACAAGTGACAAATACATAATAAAAGTGTTTTAAAATCCACTAAAAATTTGTCATCATGACCTTGATTTTTGCTTTTTTAAGAAAAGGACGGACTAGTCACTTTTTTATTTTTATAAAATCAACATTATGTCACAAATTCTGTCAGTTAAGTTTAATCTGTGTTGAAAAATCACTTAAGTGATTTTTTGTTATTTAGTATCATTACAAATAAGACTAGCTGGCCACGGGTTCCTGCCCCCCAGCTTGATCAGTTTTCTGGCAGCACTGCATCCTCAGCGCTGCTGTTGCCAAGGATGAGAGGACACAGAGACCGTCTTATGAAAAGAGGGATATTATATCGCCCCTCCACTGAGAAACATAAGACAGGAGGTGAAAGAGGGGGGGAGACATGTAGAGCGGTCATGATCAGCAGCCCCGGCACTTCAACCAGCATTCATTCACCCCGCTGCGTGTGCACTTGGGCCCTCTATACAAACTGCCCCCGAATCTACTCTGTTTGTTGGGTAAATATTGATTGAGGAGAGACTTACCTCCTGATAACTGCCATACAAATCAAGGACTGCGTGGGGAGGGGAAGAAGGGCTGAGCGAATGCTTGTGTGTGGGAAATGTCATGGACGTGTACCGCAGATGAAGACACGATCTGTGAAACGTTTGTATCTCAAAAGGCCACAGGGTGGGGAACTGAAAACCCAGGCCCACTCTCTGTCCCTGCTAAGAGTTTCTTCTTCGGAGGAAAGTCCTGGTTTTCTCACCAGAGTTAATCATTAAAGGGGAAGAGTCTACTTTCCATTTCATTGCGGCTCCTGTTTGATATTGCCTTTGTTTGGAGCTGGTGTATCTTACGGTTTATATTTACTCAGGCCAACTCGTCCAGTCAAAGGTGATAAATTCACCTGCTGGCCAGTAAGATTTCTCAGAGATTGTTGAGGAGAAAAAAAAAAAAATATCACAGTTTCAGTGATGCAAAGATGCAACATTATTATTATTGAAATGAACTCGGTATCTAATCTACCTACACTCTTAAAAAATGCTGGGTTAAAAACAACCCAAGTTGGGTTGAAAATAGACAAACCCAGCGACTGCACTCTAAAAAATGCTGGGTTAAAAACAACCCAAGTTGGGTTGAAAATGGACAAACCCAGCGATTGGGTTGTTTTAACCCAACTGTTGGGTTAAATGTTTGCCCAACCTGCTGGGTAGTTTTATTTAACCCAACTATTGTTTGAAAATGACTATATGGCTGACTTAAAATGAATCTAAAATGAAATTCAAAAAAATGTTCATTTATTAAACATATAAATAAATGTTAATTTTCAAGATATTTTGGGTTAATTTTAATTAAGCAATACTGTAATTTTTAAACAATAGTTGAGTTAAGTAAAACTACCCAGCAGGTTGGGCAAACATTTAACCCAACTGCTGGGTTAAAACAACCCAATCGCTGGGTTTGTCCATTTTCAACCCAACTTGGGTTGTTTTTAACCCAGCATTTTTTAGAGTGTGGGTTGTTTTAACCCAGTGTTTGGGTTAAATGTTTGCCCATTGTGCTGGGTAGTTTTATTTAACTCAACTATTGTTTAAAAATGACTATATGGCTGGCTTAACAATCAGACACATAATTACTAGAGAAAACAATAATAATCAAAAGGTGGACATTTATTAATAAATGTTTATTTTTTTAATTATAATTCATTAAACTTAGTAATAAATGTTCATTTTAAACATACTCTGGGTTCATTTTAAGCAAGCAATACAGTCATTTTCAAACAATAGTTGAGTTAAATAAAACTATCCAGCAGGTTGGGCAATCATTTAACCCGTTTGATGGGTTAAAACAACCCAATTGCTGGGTTTGTCCATTTTCAACCCAACTTGGGTTGTTTTTAACCCAGCATTTTTAGAATGTACGATATGGCACTAATAATAATAAAACGTATCTTTAATAATATAAAAAAAAATGATTGTTTTTTTTTAATCATGAACCTATACTGTAAGAGCAGCATGCTTTATCATAATCACCATTTCCCTATCTCGAACTTTAATCTGAGAAGCGAACACTTCCCTTTCACTACTGGTAAGGATCCTCAAAGTTCTTTATTCTGTTGTTTGATATGTATATATATATATATATATATATATATATATATATATATATATATATATATATATATATATATATATATATATATATATATATAATTTTTTTTTTTTTAAATAAACATTACACTTAAACTATTGCAGGAGAGTTTTTATGTTTTTTTTTGTCAGGAGATAATGGATTGACAGAGCGCAAACAAGTCTCAAGGCCAGGGGGCTGAAAGCATAAGAGTCCACCCCTCTCACCTCCCACCCACTCCCTCTCAGTTTCTCTCTCTATCACTGCTTGTCCTGAAGCTAGACTTAACTTCAAAAGAACAACATCCCGTTGAACGAGAAACGTTACACTGAACGCTGGACATTCGGCTCCAGCTAATCAATAGCACATAGAAAGCAAAACCTTGCAGTTTGATAAACTCTTGGCTGGAGTGTCAATCAGGCAAACAGATTGCATGTTTCCCTCTCTGATAAAGATTCTTTCAAAACCCACTGTGATGCAACTGAGCTCCACAAACTGTCCCGGCAACCTTGAAGCGCGCCTAGGTTCTCACTGGAAATGCTGGACAAACATGCGCATACTGCTGCTGATTCTGCAGTGGCCTTGATGAAAACTATTTTTCATACTTAAGAAAACTTTGAGCAAGCACCATATGCCCATTTCTCAAGGCACGCTGGCACATAGTGAGTGTGTGCGTGAGTGGATATATTTGCGCTCACCTTTAAATAAGGTCATTCGCGGTTTTGTTTTTTTTCCACGGAAGATGAAACAAGCATTATAAAAGGAATTGTTCAGCCAAAGAAAAAAAGAAGTACATTTCCATTATTTACTTGTTTTTTTTTCTCTTTTTTCTTGGTGGAACACAAAAGGAGATTAAAAACAAAAAAAAGAAAAGATTAAGCTCATAAGAAAAGTAATGTGAACAAATGTCTTCTTTTGGAACATGTGTACATTCTTCTTTTGGAACATTCGATGTAAGATTGATTCAGTGAACAAAAACTGAATTATTTGTTCACAAATTGCACTGGTCTGGTTACTGGCGATGAATAACGACTTCTGGTTGTCAGATAGCTTTTGAATATAGTGTATCCACCACATTTATGATCCTATAATGGTGCTTTTGCATCCTTTTTGAAGCTTGAATGCATTGCATTTCATTGAAAAAGAAGGTCCAGTCATAACGAGTTTTAATTTTTGGTTGAACTATTCATTTAATGAAGAATGTTTATTATGCTTAATCTGATTGGTCCTTCTATATCACTGCATTTACTAAAGCAAACAATGCCATAATGACATGTGCACTTCAAATTCAGGGGCAGTAGGTCTCTGACCTAGAGGAGGGTCTGGGTTCAAACCTGCTTGGGCTAAAGGTTATGAAGTCATTTGTCTCAAATTGCAGTTGAACCCCATGAAAGAAGAGAGTGTTTGAGGGAGGGAAAGAGAGAAAGAGGGACATCTGGAGGAGAAGGAGGGGGGAGACGGAGGACAGAATGGCCTAAGGACTGGAGCAGGCAGGAGGAGGAGAAAGGCAGCTTGGAGTTGGGTCTTTCTTGTCTGGCTGAAGAAAGGATCTGGCACCGAGACTAATGAAGAGAAGAGGGAGGGACACAGAGACGGGGCGGTTGGGTGGGAGATGTGCCAGGGTTTGGAGAAAGCCGTGCACGAGTGCTACAGATGTGTTTGAACCCCCTGGAGCAAAATAATGACATAATCACCAGTGGTGTCACTGAGCAGACTGCATACAAGGTGACATGGGAGAACATGGAAGGAGTCTGGCTGGAAAAAAAAGGGAGGCCCGCCTGGTCCGTGGAAGAACTTTCCATCAAAGACTATTTGTAAAGACTGGCTCTGATACTGGCAGGTGTTTCTCAGTTTGTGCCACTCCAGGAACTTATCTTTAGGAGGAAGGAGTTCCAGCGAGCCCTTTAGAAACTACTTAACGCCCTGTTTATGTTCTGTCACAGGTCCCTTCATGACAACAGAATTCCAGCCCATGGCAGCCAGCACTTAACGCTGAGAGGCAATTAAAGGAAGTGGATATTCAGTGCCACAATGTCACACTTTAGGGCAGGAAGCATGTGATGCTTGTTGGTGGGACACGGTCAAGTTCATCCTGTGTTCTAAGTCCGAAAATAACCATTTTAAACAAATGGTATTTTTATCTACTGCAAATTTTTTTTCTCTTAATCAGTGTTTTTTCTTGTTTTCCAGTAAAGATTGTACAAAATTGTAAAAGACATGTTTTCAGAGAATATATGAAGAGTTCAGATGCAAAAGCCGCCAAAAATGAGATAATGATATTGAGCGAATGCTTTCCGCACAAAGTAAATGTTCATCAAGTCCACAGAAGAACCAATTGGAAGATGCAAATCGAATCATATGATTTGAAGATGAATGACAGTGTGCATATATAAGCTGGCTTTCAATTGCCAAGCTGCAAGTTTTTATCATGTTTTGTCCACCGTTACAGTGGCAACGACAGGATTTCGCGAGTTGCAAATAAACACAACAGCGTTGCTTTTGCTGCTGTAAAACTGACAGAAATGAATGTTTTACTATGTCTTGTTGTCTAAAGAAGTGGACTTTGCAAAAAAGCACACATGGACTTAGCTGGTTTTGCAGCAAAAGACAGTCAAATTTGTTAAATACCAATTAATTGACTAAAGCGACTTTTTTGAAAATAAGGCATTTCAATAACTGACTAACAACCTTTTATTGCCATTAAAGTGAAATTACTGAACCTAAACATATATTGAATTAAACTTATTTTATTTATTGTGCTAATTAGGCTGTTATTAAAATCTTGGATGATAGCAATAATCCAATAATTATTTTCATACTTTGGCCGATAACCAATAAATAGATTCAAAATAATATACTAAAAATGTAAATCAGTCATCATAAATGCTACAAGTGAATTCAGGCATCAGCATTATAATGTATGATGTACAGTATGAAAAAAGATACTCATTCTGATATTTGCTAAAGATTACAGTGTTATTAAATTGGGTTTCTAAAGATGAACTTTAAGTGGCTGTTAGATGGCGGCTAAGGTAACAGAAATGAAAAATACTGGTAATAAAATTTAAATTATACATCCAATATTGACCAAACTGATAAAAACAATAATTAATAAGGTATCAATATATTGTCACAATTATCTCTAATTCTAAATTCTATTGGGTTTTATGCATAAAACAAGAATTCTTAAGTAAATTTTAAGTGAATTCATTTTGTTTTAAAGCTATTTTAATATTTTTACCAGAAAACAAGACAAAAATACAGACTAAAAATTATTTTTGTTATGTACAAGTTGTTCTTGAGCAGTCAATTATATGCTGTCAATAAGTTCTACAGTAGTTAAATGAAACACTCATTAAATTTATAGCGCGATTGGAGCGGCATGTACTATCTATGATATGCCCTCACATATGTGTGTGTGTGTGTGTGTGTGTGTGTGTGTGTGTGTGTGTGTGTGTGTGTGTGTGTGTGTGTGTGTGTGGTAGTTTTCTTTGGCTGGTGCTGAAGACTGCAGGGCTTGGTCCCTCTGTGCAACTTAGTGACCATTAATAAGTCATTTTGTCTGGAAAAAAAAACATTGCCTGAAAGCATCACACACTCTTATCTAATTTCTGTCTCTGTTTCTCTGAGTAATATACAATATAGAGTGCCTACAGCAGTTTGGCTTTAAGTCCCTCTAAACTGCCAACACCAGACAGTTAGGCTGAAAAAACTCTTTGTGTTTGGTAAGTGAAGCAGTCTAAAATAGGTGTGCTTTCGTTGCACCTTCCATTATGAATTAGTAAATTACATCTCCTTGTTGATGTTGCTATTTGTGCTATTAACGAACAAAAGATAAGTCTTTAATGCAGATTTGATGGCAGCGATTACGATGTCCCTTGGTAAGTACAGTCAAGGCCATTGGATGTAATGTGCTGTACTGTTGCGTTCTCCAGGTCACCTCCACTAATGATTAACCAACATGCTGAGGAATTTCAGTTCCCACAAGAGTCGCATGAGAAGAAATCACAACGAGTGATCTCATCAACAAAGATATGGGATAACGGATATTCCCAGGTAAAAGAAAAAAAAAACTCTTTTTGTCAAGCCGGACTACTGTTAAATTCACTATTTGCCAGTCTTATTTTAAAATATTGCCTAAAGTGCATTCAATAAAGACATAAAGAGTGTAAGGCTTATTCTATCAGCGGCCTCAATGGGAACAGAACCCAAGTGTCTTCCTGTAACTAGATTACTGGAGCTTCTCTGACGTGAAGCATGGTAATAACTAAGCTAATATGATGGGAGTTTGTTTTCATAGAGCTCTATTACGTTCAGCTGGGGACTGTACGGTGTGACGAGGATACGCGAAGATTGACATTTATAGCAAAGCGGTAGTGAAAAAAGAGGAAATGCATTATAGTCTCCTATCCATCAGCTCTCCAGTGATGAATTGATTCAGCACAGAGTATAAGAGCCTGTTAGCAGCATACCGCTAAACCAATTGTACTTGATATTAAAGCATAGAAGTATTTTTATATCCTATTTGTATTATTAATGTGTAATTGTTCTAATTTTATTTTTGTCAAAATAAATACACTTAGACAAATCTAGATTCTACTGCTATATTGCAGGGTCGTTTTTTTTTTCCCCTTGTAAAATAAGTGTTGTAATTGTAAGTGTCAGTCCATCAGACTGTATGATCTAATTAGAGAGAGGAAGATGATTGTGACCAAGAGCCCTTGAAGACAATAGTCTGCATCATCTGACCACAGTGACTCTTTATATCACATGACGTGCTAAGGGTTCACCACAGAACACTTATTGTGAGGGGTGCCATCCCAGCTGCATGTGCACTTGCCATACAATGGGGCACCAAGTCTGACTTTGTCTTTAGTTTCATTTGAGCGGATATGTTATATACATTTACTGCATATTAGATTGCAGGTTAAAATTCACAGGAAATTCACTTTTGATCTTTTGTTGGAGGCGATTTTTTTTGCTGAAAATTAAGAGGTAAATGTTAAACTCCATATGATTGAAGCATTTTTAATTGAATTTGAACATTAAACAACATTATATGTGCATGTGTGCACTAAATTGTTTGGTAACACTTCAGTATAGGGGACACACATTCACTATTAAAGGGGTAGTTTGCCAAAAAATGAAAATTCGGTCATCATATATTCACCCTCAAGTTGTTCCAAACCTGTATAAATGTCTTTGTTCTGCTGTACACAAAAAGATATTTGGAAGAATGTTTGTAACCAAACAGATCTCGCCCCCTATTGACTACCATAGTATTTTTTTCCTACTATGGTAGTCAATTGGGGGGGTTAAATTTAGGTATTGTGTAGGATTAAGGGGTGTAGAATATGGTCATGCAGAATAAGGCATTAATATGTGCTTTATAAGTACTAATAAACAACCAATATACTAATAATACACATTCTAATAAGCAACTAGATAAAAGTGAGAATTGAATCCTAAAATAAAGTGTTGTACCAATTGTTTTTTTAAGTTGCAGGGACAACTGTAAGGAAACCATTCAAAGGTTCAATAACTATGTTTCCATCCACCTATTTTTATGTGCATTTTGGGATGTTGCATCAAAAACTGCTGGATGGAAACGCCAAAATGCACATAAATTTCATAAAAAACGTATGCGCTCGTTTGAGTTGGATAAAACATGCACATGAACTACGATGGAAACACATTTACCTCGATTAATTCCTCGATCATGACTTTGTGCGAGGGGATGGCATAACTGTACTAACCAGCGGAAAAATCTTGTTACAAAGCATCCGAAACACTGTTTCAGAAGTCTGTCGCCAATGTGGTTCGGTATAATTCCTCCCAGAACTGTCTTACATGACTGCGTTCCCAAAGAGCAGCATCCGCCTCTGAAAGCAAGATAACAGTGCGCGCTCTGAGATGCAAATAATTTATTATATACGAAAATGATTATATACAGTAGCTTCTCCTATGTTTCTTAGTGATATTTAGCACTAGTTTATTAGGAGGTGACGATTTTGTTCTCTTTGATTCAATGAATGGAAATAGCGTTTTATTGGAAAATGTTTTATTCGATATTGCAATTTTGTGCATAAGTTAAATTCGCAAACTTTGGATGGAAACATAGCTAATGTAGTTATGTGATTCTTTCAAAATATTACTTTGTTTGAGCATCCCAACCTGCCCAACAACAGCAGCACTGGCTCAACCAATGGCGTAAGTTTGGGAGAACCAATGACAGAAGGGGGCGTTTTTGAGGAAACAGTCATTATTTTTGCAGTTGTGTTCGTTGGCCTGAAAAAAAAAAAATGCAATCTGTAAAAACATATAATGCTAAAAGTTTTTTTTTTCCCCAGAAAGATAATGAGATGTAAAGGGATTACAACTGTAAGATTAAGCTAAAGCGTATCCTTTAAACATCCAGCACTATCTCGTAGCACCGTCCATAGCTTTGAGTGGCGTTATAATGGAAGCGTGAGGTGAGCTGGCAGACCACACCGCAGGTCAGTGTGAGGTCAGAGAGGAAGAAGTGAAACCAGAGCCTGATCCTAAGATGTGCTAGTGTAGCGTGGCACAAGCTAGCAGCTCAAAGATAAACAACAGTAAACTAGCCCTCTGTGGGGGAGCTGTGTGTGGACTTGGGAGGCCAGGACCTCCTGGCAGTCACGATGGCAGCTCTCTACGCTCTTATTGATAACCTTCTTTTCTCATGAGGCGAGGGAGATAATACACTCCTGGAACAAGGGTAAAGGGAGATGAATGTTAGACAATAGACGGTCGCAGTAAAGGGACCATCCGCACAGTCTTTGAACTTTTCCCTGTCTCCAAAGGACAATTAATAATGAAGGCCTTTGGGGTAGGTCACACCAGGCATGGACAAGAGGAGACGAGAGAAGAAACAAAAGGGAAGAGAAACCTGGAGAAGAGGGGGACGTGTTGGATGTTGGATAATTGATCTTTTTCAAGGGGGAGTGTTGCTGGTCAGAACATCTTAAATTGCATCATTTACATTATGTGATTGTCTTGTAGACATGTTTATATATTTTTTTAAATAATATTATGAAATAATAAGTAAGCCTTATAATTATGTTGATTTCCACTAAAAGTATAAACACTGTGGCTCTGTCTGTTCGCGCAGCCCAACAACAGCAACACTGGCTCAACCAATGGTGTGTATTTTGGGCGGGGCTCTCTGTTTGACCGACCAATGGAAGACGAGGGGAGAGTTTGTTAATTAAAGTCATTAATTTTGCAGTTCCGTTTGTTGACGCTAGCGGCGCAGAAATTACACACTTCACCTTTAAGTATTCCCTCAACTATAACGGTCTCCTTTTAACCTTGGAATTTCGCCACACAAACAAAACTAATATGTGAGTGGGAAACAAACAAAGTCTCTAAGTTTCATTCACTCAGAATGATAATAGCCACGGACACCTGATAGCCCGAAGATACCAAGACGAGAACTCTTGAAGTCAAAGGAGGTCTGTGTGAGTGTGCTGTGGGTATATGGCCACCAACACTTTTTCTAAAAGGCTCAAAGATCACAGGGACCAAAGAAAGAGAGCAAGAGACTAAGCCTCCTCTATGCTCTCCTCAGCTGGTTCATGGGAGGAGGGTACAAGGACTGAAGACAAGGCGAGTCTGGGGCAAGTTGGGGGGAGGACACTCAGGGGGTTTTGACAGAAGAGCCTTGAACTATTTTGTGGCCGAAAGATGAGACCTTCCCAGAGCTGTCATAAAAATGTCTCCTTATCCCAGTGGAGCCGTGGACCCCACCCCTCTTAGAACTCTTCAATGGTGCCTGTGATGTGATACAGTAAGTGTGAAGACGGCTCCTGAGAACCAGATGCCACAATTACAGGGCCTGGAAACGCCACTTTGGCTAACAATGTGTAACTGTGCTGCAAGATTTAACAGGTGTTCGCTTTCTTTGTACGATTAAATGCTTTTTTTTTTGAGACTTTAAAGGATTTGTTCACCAAATATTTTTCACATTCCTGTTTTCCCAAACCTTTGTGCTTTTTGTTTTCAGTGAAAGAATGTTTATGCAGCTCTTTTCCGTATGGTCAGTCAAGATCCAAAATAGTCGAAAAACACCATAAAAGTGATTCATATGACTCTCGCTCTATAGTTCAAGTCTTCAGAAGCCATACAATAACTTTATGCGAATAATTGAATTATGCACAACCAATTATAATTTTTTTCCAAAATTTCATAGTTTAATATCTGCAAATATGTCAAATAACAACCCTAAAGTCTGTTCCTCACAGAGAGCAATCATATGACTTCAGATGACTTTGAATATAGTATACAATTCATATGGACCTTCTTTTTATTATACACTGTGAAAAATAATTGTTGGTTTAACTTAAAGTAAGTTACCTGATTGCCTTAAAATTTTGAGTTCATTGAAATTAAAAATGTGAGTTAATGCAACGAAGGCGATTGGTTTAATCAACAGAAACTCCAAATATTATGTTATCTGAACCACATTAACTATCTAAGTTGATTTGACAAAAGAAAAAATGTTGTGATAAATCACGAAAATGATATTTTAAAGTGTATGAATGCGCTCTAGTTGTTGCAAAAAGAGCTGCATGAAGATTCTTCAGAAATCCTCCTTTTGGGTTCCATGGAAAAAAATAACAGCATACACGTTTGGAAGAAAATAGGAAGAGCAAATAATAACCAAATTTTCATGTTTAAGGGAGCAACCTCTTAAAAAAAAAAAAAAATTCTAATGTGTTCATTTTGCTATGCAGAATAAACAAATAATGTTCCCAGACAACAGTTAAGCAGGCCTGTTAGGCATGATCATATCTGGTTTGTACATAGAGAAACCCCTTCAGCTAAGAGATAACACTTGCCACATTGCTGGCGGCTCTGTTTGGGAGAGAAGACGAGAAAGGGGGGATTCTCTTGTTTTTTTGGGAGCCTTTCAGGGTCCGGACATCATAAGCTGTGTCTATGCAAATGTCCTTGATTGTGTTCATTTGTGCCATTGTCCAGCTAAGACAAACAGAGCAGTAATTAGGAGAAAAATGATGGCGTATCGAGACAGCACGATGGAGGAGGAGCCGAATGAAGGATAAACAACTTGAAAGAAAACAGCAAGCTTGGTGAGAACAACACAAGTGCATTGAAGGCAATTAATGAAGCTCCTTTAATTACGGCCTTTGCTCAATCCACCATGAGGAATGTGACAATTATGTCATTAAAAAGTTCGTAATGGGAAAGTGAGGGGTGAGTACATTCGAAGAGGATGAAAGACACAAGGCAGCGAAAGGAAGTGCAATGAAAGAGAGGGAGAGAGAGAAATGACAGGGCCCAACTACAAAAAAGAAAGTCTCAAAGGAGGAGGAAGCACATTACTGGTGCACATTGACAGACTAGATTAACATCAAACGATCAGCACAACAGAGGGTATATTCATTCAGGAGGAGCTAGCAAGGTGGTACTTTGATGATGCTAAATTTGGCAGAAAGAGCAACTTGCTGAATCGGCGAGGGTTCCAGTTTCATGCCTCGCAGTCTGACAGGTGGAGAAGAGAAAATTTAGTACAAAAAAGCCTCAGCATGAAGTGTCCCTTTGCACCGCCAAAGGTTGTGTGACCTCTCTCTGCGGCACGGACTTGCTGTGGGATATCGCCGCACGCTAGACAAGACATGGCGTGAGCCGGCCCGGTAGAAAAAAAGGAACAGACTAGGGCGCTGAAATTTGCATCAAAGATCGAGTTTTCCTTGCATGGAAAATGAGCATTTGGGAAAGTCTTTCAGCCCGTCCTGCTTGTACACCTGTGCAGCCTTTGTGGCTCTTGATATGCAAAACAATCTCTCCCTCGGTTCGACTTCTCTACCAACAACAGTCTTATTCATGGTGCCCTGCACTTTCTTCCACAGCCATGCAAATCTTGCATTTATATATGAAAATAGGGCTCACGTCCCTAAATATCTTCCTGGTCGCGGAAGGCGTGGTGCGTCACATTCCCTCTACCTGCAATCACAATAAACCTTGTCTTTGACCTGATCTAAATGAAAGGGAGGGGAGGGGAACGGGGGCAGATTTTTGCTAATAGTCAGCTAAATGATGATGATGTTGTAAGGATAGTGTTTGAATGACCAGAGTCCCAGTGGGCAGATATTGATAGTGAGCTGAGCGGTAAATGTGAGCTCTGCAAATTGTATTTGACAAGGACACTTGGGCCTGAAGCATCGCTGCCTGTTTGCCTCATCAAACAGACAGATGCATGACTGTGTTTCAGCGCCCAAAAAAAGAGAAAAAATTCTTGTTCGCCTCACCCCAGGAGTACGGCGAGAGGGCTTACGGGATGAACAGCTTGCCGTTCATTGTCTAATCATATAAAGAGATCATTTAGCTGTATTAATTTTAAAGCTCTGAACTGCGCTAACATTAACGGAAAGGATTCAAACTAATACCTTATGCATCACTGCTCGAATCTCACCTAGTAATACAGTGTGGCCTGATAAGGTGAATGCAGTCGCTCAGTAGCGTGAAACGCAGGGAACGGAAGGGGGCTCACCTCAAAATCGTTGGCCTTGTTGTAGTGCATGTTGAGAGCGCGGAAAAGCTCGCAGTCCCGGCTCACGCTCAGCTCCTCTGCCCCCGTCACACCGTCGTTGATGGCCTGCCTAGCAAATTTCTCCATCTGGATGTAGTAAAACTCACGGAAGTTACTGAACCACTTGATCAGCTGTGATGTGATGCAGCGGTTGAACTTTAAGAGAGAGAGGGAAAAAAGAGAGAAACACTTTTTGTAAGATAGGTCCAGCACAGAGAAATGTATTTTCACATTTAGAGAGCGCCTTTGTAATTGTTGATTTGCATTTTCCTAACCCTGAAACACAAGCTGTTTAAACGTCATCACAAGAAAAATAAACAATAGAAATATTATTATTAATGTTAAGGATTAGTTCACTTTAAAATTAAAATTAGCCCAAGCTTTACTCACCCTCAAGCCATCCTAGGTGACTTTCTTCTTTCTGATGAACACAATCGGAGTTATATTAATAAATATCCTGACGCATCTGCCAGACCATCTTCCGTATTTAACTTACAATAAAACGTGTGAAACTCAAGCAGTTCAAAACGCTTGAACAGTTTTCTGACGTCACGTCAGTTTCGCTTTTTCCGTAAGTTGAATACGGAAGGCGGTCTGGCGTAAGCTAGATATTTTACTTTATAACTTGTTAAATATGGATAATTTTCTTACTCAGACGCAGCACTTCGCTTCAGAAGGCCTTTATTAACCCCCCGGAGCCATGTGGAGTACATTTATAATGTATGGATGCGCTTTCTTCAGCTCATACTCTTTGCTCCCATTATAAAGCTTGGATTGTCAGGATATTTCTTAATATAACTCTGATTGTGTTCATCTAAAAGAAGAAAGTCATGTACACCTAGGACGACGACTTGAGGGTGAGTAAAGCTTGGGGTCATTTTCATTTTAAAGTGAACTAATCCTTTAATACAAAATTATTTATTTCTCTTTTTTCAGAAAAAATGACATCAAAAGCTTCCTAATATTTCAACCTGTTTTCTTACTGAAAACTAATAAAATCAGGTGTGACTAACCTCTAATCTGGTTAGCCAGTGAGACCCTTAAATGTCAGGACAACAGATAAGACATTTGTTTCTACAAACGTGTTTACTTCACATTGTCCTTGAGGATGATGGGTAAGCAAACAAACCCGTAGCTGAGACAGATTGGCCAGTGGGGTGTTTTTTTTCCCAACGAGGCTTACACGGTCGGCGCGGATATTTGCTGTTGTGCGCAAATGCAAACAGTTCAGGGTTGAGTAGATGAAATTATAATTGTGTCAATAGCCCGTAATGCAGTGACGGCAAATTTACATATCAAGTAGCGAAGCTAATTCTGACATGCCCCAGGTTTTTTTTTTTTCTTTTTTTTCTCCCCACATTAATAATCGAGTAAAGTAAGTGATCAAGTAAAGGGTGAAATTAAAAAACCTTGCGACAAGTTCTACTCTAGTTAAATAGTTTAGCTAACTCAAAGCTGACCCTCATACACTATTGTGGCAGCTATATTTGGAGTGCCTGATCCTCGATCAGTAAATACACAGTACTCCGTTTGCCCTGTGTACTTGCCCCATGACCTCAGCAAATGACCTGTGCAACAGCCTTTGGTACTTTCTGTGTGAGCAGCTACGTGTACATTGGTGTGTGTGCGAAAGCTGCGGCTGCCAAGAGTGTGAACATACAGGACAGCTGAGTTGAATGTAGCCAAGTTAAAAGCTATAAATCCGACGGGCTTTCTGTTGGCTGCTCTGACATGCAGCCTCCTGCCTTTTGTCATTACGGGTGTTCATCAAGCCTTCATTGCCTTTGCCTCCCCTTCCATACCCTCAAAGAGCATTAATCAAAAATCAACAGCGAGCACTTATCTATCTGTGGCCATGAGAACATGCAGGCCTCTGTTTAGATGACAGCTGAGGAGAGAGAGAGATCGAGCATGAGGAGAAAAAAGAGGAAGGGCAAGGAACAAAGAGGGGGGAGGGTGGCCGTGTTTTCCGAGAGTAGATGTAATTGCCGTGTAGAAACTTGTCCCCATGCTTGCAAATTTTAAGATAATGATGTGAATGAGAATTCATAGCGGGGAATCCGAGTCGCGGAAAGAGTCAGAAGCCACGACAGGCTGATAGGTTTCCCCAAAAGGCCGGCCGAGAGCATAATTACTGTGCCACGGCGAGGGTTCTTCTCCCATAATTCAGCAGAAAATGATTAAGTCGTCATCCCGAGGCATCAGTCTGCTGAAGTTCAAACATGTACTTAACCTATCCAGGAATTATACATTTGGCCTGTGTGTCGCCTCTGCCTTCTTTCAGCCTAACAGCGAGTGAGAACAGGGGTTTGAAAAGAAAGAAAGAGGCGAAAAAAAGAACAACCAAAGAAGCAAGGCTATCTGATCTCTCGCTTACCCCCCGTTTCAATAGACGTTAAACCTATTAGGATCTACTGAACTCGAGGGGTTTCTTTTTTCCGCTTTATCTGCGGAGCGAAATGCACTGTCCAAATTTCCAGACACTGAGATAAGAACCCCGGCCCCCGTGACGACTTACTCCAGCCCCCCACCACCCCCTTAATTCTTTTAGAATAAGAAACAAAACATTACAAAATGATAGCAGACTGCTCACTGGGGAATGAAAATTGCTTTGACATGGAGATTAGGCTCTTCTATTGTCATAAGACATTGTCTCATATGAGTGGGGCTTGCAGAAGAGACGGATAAAAGGCGAGAGAGGGGGGAATTTTTTTTCTAGAATGGCTAGTGGATGACATAATGGAGAGCGCAGAAAAGTAAGTCCGCATGACATCGTTTGGCAGCGCTGTATAAAGGGAGATTTAAAAAGCATTGTTGCCCAATAGAAATACCAGAGATTCGGGGGACAATGGAGCCACGTTGCTGGAACGTGACAACTCAGCAATTAAGGATCATGTCATCTGCTTGTCAAACAAAAATAACCAGTCTAGCTCTCTCAGCTCTTATAGCCACCCCATGCACAGAACAAAACATTAAATGATACGTCGTGGCACCAAAAAAAAAAAAAACACTTGCAAACACAATCATTTTTCTTAGTGGGATTGTGAGAGAGAAAGTGTCACAAGTTGGTTTTCACACAAAAAGTTTTTTTGGAATTCGGTTCGGTTCTTAAATTTGACAAGTAACTTTTTTAAGTTTTGACGTTGTAATTTCATGAGTACATATACAGGAGTGACATGCACCTATATTTTCAGTTGCTATTTTGTTTGGATTTTCTTCATTATAATGAATGAATTGTTGTTGTTGTTGTTGCTGCTATAGACAAATATATTTTGATATATATATATATATATATATATATATATATATATATATATATATATATATATATATATATATATATATATATATATATATATATATATTCAAATAATTGATATAAAAATATATTTTTATTTTACATAATTCAAGCATGATAACTGCTGGACTTAATTTTTTTTAACACAAGGGTATTTTTTTTTTTACATGACTTGTGTGTAGGTTAAAAGTTGTTACCTACAATAACTGTGTAACTTTACTACACTGTAAAAAAGAATAGTTGGTTTAACTTAAAAAAGCAAGTTACCTGGCTGCCTTAATTTTGAGTTCACTGAACTTAAAAATTTGAGTTAATACAATGAAGGCGACTGATTTGATCAACAGAAACTCAAAATATTATGTTATCTGAAACACGTTAATTATCTGAATTGATTTGAAAAAAATAAACAATGTTATGATAAATCATAAAAATAATTGACAAGATTTTAGAAGATTTTTTTAGTTGCAATCACAGTCCACTTGCACTCTTAAATCAGCAAGACGCTTCTGTATACATGAGCCAAAAATCTGCGCGCACACACACACACACACACACACACACACACACACACACACACACACACACACACACACACACACACACACACACACACACACACACACACACACACACACACACACACAAGTTTAATAAAATCTATTATTCTGGACATCATTTCCACTGTTGTTCTAAGAACACCAAACGCAATGCTTCCCATGGGACACCTCATCCTGTTATTCTCTACCCCCACAAAAAAACCCTAATATATCCAATGAGCACGCTCAAAAGATTCATAAAACAAATCAGTCTGACGCCTGTAATGTGTCCGGGCAGCAGTTGACTCAGAGAACAAGGGTGTACGTACGGGAGCGAGAGCGTTTCACACACTCTTGCTCACGGGACTGTGAAAGATTATTCCTCTGGTGACAGAGATCCGCTCTTTCCAAGACACCGGGGGAAGACTTGACCTGTCACTCCGCACGTTTCCTCTGTTAGCCATGGACAATACAGGCTTTCACACATGCCTGGTGGGGACGCTACTTATACAGGGTCTTGTGCATTTTAAGACCCCCCCACCCACCCAAACACACAGCATGCACTTAGATTGTGAATCTGGGAAAAGTTGAGCTCTATAGGGGGAAGTAAGCTAAGTGCCCCAGTAGGATACTTGATATTCAGCTGTTAATGGTACATGGTATGCTGTATGTTTAAAGGCAGTCAGGCAGCCCGGTGACAAAGCCTGAGCGGCTAAAATAATTTCCCTGACCTACGGCTGACCCTACTGGAGCTGTCCTGCTGAAACGTATACGCCTCAACCCTTACAGGCTGACATAACCTCTGCTCATACTTGCTTTGACTGCTCATAATCAGTATCACACCATCGTCCTGCTAATACTCCTCTTAACCTTTGACCCTTTCTTATTTAGCCCTCAAAGGCTACGGTAACCAAGCCAGTGGACCACCTCTCCATGCGCGAAGCGATGTGAATATGCCATATGAGATTTATGGTGATTAAAATGGGAAGAAATACAGGGGGCGAGAGAGGTGTAAAGGATGAACAAGGTAGTTTGGCAGTAAATCACATTAGGATAATGACCCTGTGTTCTATAATACTTTGTGAGACAAATATGATAACGGTTCAAGGAAAAACTGTGAAAAAGAGATATTGAGGAGGGACAAAGGTATTATCCATTACATAAGAACTCAAATCACTGGATTGTCACTGTTTCCTGTTGCTTTCCTCTGAAGGAAGGCTGTATTCATCTCTTTATGACTACTGGCTCACTCTGTGAAGTCACAAGAGGTGCACGCTACCTGTAAAAAAGCAGCTTCCTCTTCCTGACCGAGCTACAATCTATCATCTTCATCGCCACCATGGTTAATATATGATATGATCATTCAAATTCTCTTTGACTCACACTTTTAACCGTAATACATTTACATTGGAACTTTACAGCCTTGACTGTAAACACACATACACACAGATACATACAGTCAAACCAAAATTTATTCAGACACCTTGAACATTTCATTAATTAATACAGTTTATAGTTTAAAAAAGGTCATATAATATGACAAGATCTCAGAGTTAAACTGTGTCACAAAAAAATAATCTTAATTATGTCAGATAACACTTAAGCAAAACATGGTCAGGTCAAAGTGTCTGAATAATATTTGATTCCAAATTTTTATCAATTTTACTGGTAGTCCACTGTATGAAGAATGTTTGGGTATAATATGTCACAGTTTACTTTATTTTGGTATCCTCACTTAAATTAACTATAGTGTCCTGCATCCACTCGTAAAAATATATAAAAAATCTCAAAAAGTAAGTAATTTTGAGTAATTTTTAGTTTGACTGTGTACACATATATATTATATATAAATTACAGTATACAGTAATTACAAATATACTAGAGATGCACTGATACTACATTTCTCCACTGATACCGATAGCGATTATTCAGAGTGATATCTGTCGATACCGATAACGATACTGATAATTTAAAGGTTCTGCCTTTTATACCTTCTTTTAAATTAATGATATTTCATTATAATTAATAATTAATTCATTATAGTTTTAATTATTATGTCTTGAAAGAAATGCAAATAAAAACTTTATTCTCTCTATTTCATCAACTTGTAACTGGTATCAGTTATAATTAAACACATTACTCAAATTAAGATTAAATTAATATTTCTTAACTTTCTGGATGTTATTAATTCTACTAATACTAATAATATTGAACATCATACTGGTTTCTTAGCATTTTCTTTACACAAAGCCCAAATGCAGTGCATTTTCCTGCCCTCTTTTGATTGACAGGATATATCGGCCCTGACTATCGACTGTGATACTGATTATTGGCCGATATTGGTACATCTCTGAAATATACCCTTCACCATTAATGTCATCATCATTTTAGCCTTTAGTTTGTATTTTAAAAATAATTATTTTTAGTTAATTCTATTTTTTGTTTAATTAGGCGATTAAATAGTTGCTCTAGTACAAAAGCTGAAGGTTTTTTTTTTTAAGTTATCCGATTACAGACAATTTAGCTAAAACAGTTGTCAAATCAACCTATTTCCCACAGTCATTATTTCCTATTTAGAACCCATCATTATGGTGCCTAAACGTCTTTAATCACTAATTCCTGTAACTTTCGTGGGCTTATACGGCCGTAATTAGTCAGTAATTTATGCTTAATTCCCTTACATACATAGTAGTTGATCCAACAAACACATGCCACCCATTGTTCCCTTCTGCTTAAGCAGCCCTGAAAACCATCTCTCCCAGGACACTGACCTTGTTTTGGAAAATGTTAATTTAATGTGTACAGAATTTCACAGCCTTGTCTAAAGGGGAATTGCAATTGGGCCGTCTTTAATTTAAGGCTTTTATTAACTTTCTCTTTTGTGGCTCAAAATGAAGGTACTAATATATGAATATATGAATGGGGAGAAGTTTTAAGGTTTTCTCTTTGAATAAAGGGGATTATTTACAATGCCTATGTAAATAATCTGCTTTCTCTGAATATTACGTACATATTCTTTTCCAGACATTAAATGATATCATTTCCTATTGGAGCAGAAGCGCTAACAGCGAGCGATGAATGGCAGTACGTACTCGTGAGTATTAAGCTGCTGGCAGATTTAGATGGATGCAACAGAAGCATGTGTGTGAGGATGAGGTGGTCACCCTGGACCCAGCACAGGGGCAGCTGGGAGTGAGAGGACCCTGCTCTCCTCATTTAAATAATGTGGCCTGAATCTGTCACATTATTTCTCCTCCGTATGCTCCCTGTATGACGCATCAACAACAAATTAAGTTGTAAATAAAAGACAATTGGTGCCATTGTTTTGTTTGTGTTGTTGTGCTCCATTTTGTTTGTTGTCTCCCTCCTCCTCTCCATCCCCTCCCGCTTTCGCTTGTTCGTTTCTGCCTAACCTCTAATTTTCTCAGCTCTTATCACCCTCTGCCTCCCACTTCCACAGATCAGTTGGGGATGGGAACTCTAGGAAATTACCATCCGACAACTTAACAGAGACAGAGACTAGTTGTCTGTGCTCGCTAACCAGCAGTGTGTCGCGACAGGAAAAAAGAGGTTAAAAATGATCAGTGTTTTAAATGAAAGCGCAAGTGAGTAAAAGGGAAAGTGGGACTTGTGCTATGCCGTGTTGTTCTCTTCTAGGAGATTAAGGCCAGTTATTTTAATTGGGGGGTGGAGGGGTGGGGGAGCCGGCCGTCTGTTTGGGACCCATCTGGACTAATGGGACAGTGCTACTTCACACGACATAGTTAACGGTCAACGGCGAGCTCACCTTCACGTCTGAGAAGAACATCTTCAGCATGTTGGAGCTGGGGTAGCGTGTGTAGAAGAACATCAGCTTGGCCTTCTTCAGATGGTTCGGAGAAAGCCCCTCTTGGATTTGAAATTTGAAGGTTAAGGAAAATATTGGAAAGTGGAATTCAAATAAAGACATTTATAGGTAATAAACCCCATTTGTACACTGTAAAAAAGTATTTTCTTGATTTATTTTTTCTTCTGTCAAATCAACTTAAATAATGTGCTTCAGATAACATAATATTTTGAGTTTCTGTTGATTAAACCAATCGCCTTCATTGTATTAACTTTCAGTGAACTCGAAATTTTAAGGCAACCAGGTAACTTACTTTTTTAAGTTAAACCAACAATTCTTTTTTTAATTATGATGTTAAATAAAACAAAACAATATCATTTTTTAAAAAAATAGCTTAAGTTCCCCAATAAAATAAGCCTCAACAAGAGTAATAATTACACTAGGGCAAACCATCCTTAATTATTTCAGTTTTCTGTCGACTTCATATTAACACCTACAGAGTCCCAGTCAATGTAGCATCGCAAGTCAATAAACGTCTGCTTATCCCAATAAAAACGCTATTTATCTGGAGGTGGCACTGCCCTCTAGATTGGTAAACAGAGGGCAGCTGAGGGGGGTCCCAGGAGAGACCGTGGCTAACCAGAGCCATCTACCCATTACAATTAGCCCCAACCCCCAACTCTCCACCCTGAGCCTCCTGGCACGGCCCCCGCTCTGCCAGTTAGGCCGGCTTTAGCCACATCTGCGCTCCAGACTGGCCCAGCCATTTCCTCTGCAAATTAACGGCTTTATAATTTATCAAAAATGAAGATGCATGTGGGGCTAAATCAATGGGCCCCCACAAGGTCAATTAAGAGGTTCACCCAGCGCTTGCCTACCCCCCTTCGCTATAAAGCATGGCACCGTCATCGCAGCTCGCGCTAAATACGGTACCTCGCTGTGTCTGTTATGTAAAACAGTAAGCACCGGAACAGTCGCAGCAATAAAATGTTGTACGACTGTAAATGTATGAAACTATAAAATTGACTGTCTGTGCTATTTGCAACGTTGAGCCTCTCTAATAATAGTGTGTATGTAGATTGGCGTGTTCCGTCTGCCAAGAGAGGAGGAGAGGAGGAGAACCCTAGGTGACCTCCATTAGGCTGATAGGGAAGACCAAAAGAGCATTACTCTCTTTCCTACCATCTGTCATAATGCATACAGCAAATAACAGCAGTGAATGACAGTGCGGGAGGGAGAGAGAGAGAGAGTTAAGCTGTCTTTTTCACAACAAGTCAGATTTTTCAAGGACCTAAAGGCTCATTTAAAAACCAAGAGAAGGGAAAAGCCCAGGCAGCGAGGCCGCTTCTCAAAAGTGCATCTTCATGAAATGGAGCGAATAATAGGCCGTGTTGGAGTCTTGAAAGAGAGGGCTGATAAACACCTTCATATTTTTTTTTTTAAGAGTTTAATCACATTGAGATGCTCTTTAATCAAATGGGCATCAAGCATAGAAAGCGGTGAGGAGGAAGTGTTGAGCGCTGAATCGGTTGCCGCTGTTCAATCAGAGCGACGATCATATCAGTTCTTTCTGCTCTGTTAACAACATTCATAAATCCCAGGTATATCATTACTCAGTGCCATTAACATTCAAGACATCCACTTTTAAATAAAACAAACATTCGCAGATCTTGGGATCAATGTGTCGAGGATGACTCGACGGGGCTTGACTCACCCAACGCACATTTCCTACAAGTAGACCTGGCTTCCGAGAAAAATACAGCCGTTTCTAGGATACGTAAATATGCGAAATGACAAAATAGATCGAGTAAACACTGGCCCACTCAGTGTAAGACAAGCCGGGCCATAGTCAACATGAATGAAGGACATAATGCAAACATGAATATGAAGTATTTCAGGGGAGGAGAAAAATGGGGCAGCTGTGGTTTATAGCCAAATGAGATACTACATAAACAACGCCACCATAGATGCACTGCATCATCAGGCTTTTTTAGGTCTGGGTTTGTATTAAGCATGTTGCATGTAAGGGAGACAATAACTAGTGAAATGTGATCCAACAGCCAGGTGTAAGGAGAGAAAGGAAGGAAAAAGAACATAGGGATGCTAAATCCATAAATTAATGCTAGACATCTGTTCAGCAATATGAAAGATTAGAGCAACAAATGTACTACAGCTGAGACTTTAGCTCTTGCTTCGAAAAAAGAATAGGAAGTGTTTTCAGATTGGCGGCTGAAAGAAATAATACTGCTTCACAGCAATCTTTGGACATAAAAATGTCTAAATCAGAAAGGACTCGAATTTTGTCATTCCACCAGCAGAGTGATTTTGAAATTGAGAAGGTCTTTTATTAAACCACTTTGGCAACCGAGTTTGAAAAGTGATCTGAGTGATGTCTTCATAGTGCACGTTTTCTTTGCTTCGCTTTAATTGATGAAACCTGAATCTGTGCGCAATAGCTGCCTCAGCACTTGAGCATGGAGCTAACGCAACCATGAACCTCTGTCCTCGTCTACTATATTAGACATGCAAACTGGCTTCACCTGCCGCCCACCCCCACCCCATTCTTACAACAGCCCTGTGCCAGAGCTGTTTGGTCTCTCTATATGCAAATGATGGGGGAAACTGAACAAGGCTATTTTTCTTGAGATGCAAAGAGAGCACGTGACAAGGAAGATCATGCTGCCCATGGCTGAAGATAATTGGCTGCTTGTTTCTTCTAGAATTTGAATAGAAATTCATATTTGATTAAACACCCTATTTTGCAAATATTGAGATGTTGTTGTTCAGGTCCCAACTGTGCAGGTGTGCAAGCATACTTACAGAAATGATAGACGCCCTTTGAGCTGAAGAGTGCATCCCTGCCTGGATGAATTATTTTGCCAATGAATTTAAATAAAATGTAATAATTAAGTAACTTCATTTTGAACTTTAAGAACTTTTTCATATCAAATTGTGTGAAACATTTGGTTTTGTTCATTTTTACCTCAATCAAAAAGATCTAGTAGGCATTTGGCAAAAGGTTAAAAAGAGAGAAAGGGCTGAAAGAAAAGCAGCTAACACCTGTTCACACCAGAGAAGCAGGATAAAAAGAAAAGACCTACTGCCAGGCAACAGCTATCAGTGCACCTTTACCTAAAACAAGCTGGTGGTGTTCCTAAGAAATGGGCTTTGTTGTTTCATTAGATCACATATTGTATGAAATAAAAGCAAATATAAGGGAGAATTAATTTTTAAAATTACAAAGCTCAACTGTAGGGACATTATTACCCTTGTTGCTTTCACTTGACACTAAATGAGCACAAATCCTCTTAAATGAAGTGCTCCTCCACTGACAGGGATCTTTTACCATCCTTCTAACACAACTTTCTAGGGCCTCTATGCAAAGGATCCCACTCGTCCTTTTACTTCCTGGCTTTGAAATATGATTTGCTTTGAGCATTTATGTACAAAGTCTTGCATGCGCTGTGATGAAAGAGGGGGTTTTATTGTGAGTCTCCCTGTGATAGTGTGAGAACAGAGAAGATGGGAGGTATCTTAGCCACGGCGGGGCCTTTCAGCACTTCTCCATATAGCGCACACTTAAAAGCCTCCATCCACTGAGGTCTTTTTAATCTTCAGGCTACTAGAGGAACACTGGTTTTGAATGCTCCAATTAATGGAGATTCATTGAAATTAAGTTTATCTGTCTGTCATTCATATGTCTCAATTATTCTTTTTTCATCTAAACAAATAAAAATACAACAATCAAAATATGCTTTTCTCTTTTTGGAAAGGATATTGTACTTCCTGAATATGGAGAGATGTCGGACATGTCCTGAAGGTCTCCGCACTCTGACTTGATGAGGGACAAGGACAAGCCTTCATTCCCTGGGTGCGTTGGTGAGATGGAACGATGGTGGCTGAGGTGGTTGGACGACATCTTGGTCCGTAGGCTGGTGGTCTCTCTGGACAAATCCAGAGACTCGGGAGAAGACCTGTCTTTTCCTGGGTAAGGCCCTGTTGGGGCACCTAAGGGGCTCTGGAAAGGGTAGCCCATTAGAGGAAGGGGGAAAGGATGGCGGAAAGAGGGAGGACTAAAGCCCATTGCGGAAGATAAGGGTGAGGGGTGCAGGGAAGGGTGGTGGTGACCCCCGGGTGTGGGAAGAGACCCGGTCTGATCTGAAGAGTTCTTTCTCACTACCAAAGGCAGGGCCTCTGTTTGGTCATTCGAGTTGGGCACCTGCATACTAGCAAAAGTGTCCAGGGGATTAGGAATGATGACATCACCGAAACATTGCAAGCGCTGGTTGGCAGTATGGAAGTTTGGGTTTTCTCCATTGACTGCGAAACGATCAGGGGGCATCTGAAGGGGTGGGAAAACCTGAGGAACTGGGCGTGGAGGCTTAGCAAAGACCTTCACCACGGTGTCCACTACCTGGGACATTGCTGTATTGAGCTCTTGTTTTAGTGTCTCTGCTAGCTGTTTGCCCTCTGCATGCATGGAGGTTGGTCCCTGGCTCTTTCCTCGTGACCCATCACGCTTGGGTTTGTCCCCCGCCGTCACCATGGTGTGCTCCCGAATAAGTGCGCGTGCTCGATCCAAGAAGTGCCCTGGATCCAGGTCGGACATCTCGTTGTCGGAACGATCTGGGACAGAGTCGTGGGCACGATTGTCCATTCCATCAGAACGCATGCTGTCTTCAGAGATGTTTCCATCTTCATCGTTTTCAGAGTCAGTGCTGTCATAGATCTGGTAGAACTTCTCTTGCAGTTGCCGCAGCTGCTTCTGCATGTCCTCCAGCTGTAGTTTCAGTTGCCGGCGTTCCTCGTGCTTCTGCTCTTTGCGCGCGGAGACGAGTTGCTGGAAACTCTGCTGCTGCTGCTGTGGCAGTTTCTGCTTGCGCTTGTTTTCCCGGTAGTTCTCACGAGGACTCGGGGGCTGGGCTGCCCCCTCGCGCTCGTTATCACCTGCACGGAGCGTGACGCTAGGAGAATGGCTCATCCCACGGATGATGTTTTCCACCCGGGCTCGTTTGGCCCTAAGATGCTCATCTGTTAGCCTCTCCATTTCAAATTGGGTCATGGAGGGCCTGTTGAATGGTGAAAGGCACTCCTGAGGGCTGCCCCGCGAGGAGTTGCTGCAAGCATCCTCCTGCTGGATCTCTGATCCGGTGCTCGAGAGGCCACTTCCCTGGAAATTAGTCTCACTGCCTCCATTTTTGGTCAAATTGTTTTTCAGGAGCTGGGAGATGATAGTTGCCCCTGGAAAGGGCATCATAGCGTCTTCGTAAGAGTTCGCCCTCTTCAACAGCTTGCGAAGCACGTTGGACTTCTCGCCGTCTGCGTGCTGCACCACTGAACACTCAACATCTTGCTCGGAACCGTGGGGATTCATGGCACTGAAAAAGGTTGCTTTTGTGCGGGTAAAAACCACAGATGCTTGCCCAACAGTCCTCTTCACTCCTATGTCAACTCTTCTTCTCTTGGTTTGTCTGCTTAAGAGGGATGTGCTGTCATGGTCAGGCATCACTGGAACTGTTATTGTGCCATTTTTGAAAGCCTGTCAGCTGGGCACAGCTCGAGAACCCTGGGAACCTAGCCAACAAGAAAGGACTGATGAATAATTTTCTTTATATGTCTCGAAGTTTCTTGTGCCCAATCCTACATGCAGTTTGAAATAGTCTTAAAGAACAACACACAATGTATTAAAAATGCTTGAAGTCAGTCTACATTACATTCAATATAAATTGACAAAAGAGTAAAAAATATATAAATTAAGGATCATTTATAAAGTTGTCATTTGAAAATTATTTTAAAAGTCTCTCTCAAAAAAAAAAAAAAAAAGAAAGAAAGAAAGGAGAAGTTATACTTAAATCTGTGTAAAGCTGCATGCCAAAAAAACAGTTCTCATGTAAGAACAAGATACAAATCATACTGCTGTGTTTAGCCAGACATGTCCTGCCACTATTGTGCCCACATAGCCAACTTGCAGGCTTTGTTCACTTTGGTAAGTTCTGAGGTACCCTTATTTTTTCCCCCTCAGTAAAACAGTTACAGTTCATATTTTCAAAGACACTTATCCCTTATTACTATCTTTTGAAGATTAGCAGACACTTATATCCCCCTATCTAAATGAGAGCAAGTATAATACATTACATTAATTAAATTCTGGGTTTCCAAAACAACTGGTTTGTTGTTGATCAAATTAATTTGAGAAAATCCTTTTTGTGGATAATGCAGTGTAATAAAGGCCAATTGTACGTTTTACAAGTCTGGTGACGGTGATTTAAGATCGCCCAACATTATCCTATTCATGACGCTCAAAATCAGATGATAAAAAGTTCTCCGTGCATAATAAAAAAGCACATAATATGTAGCTTTGCTCATTATGAATGTAACGCACTGTAAATAGACTACTTCATCTCGCAGTGAGTATGACTAAAGCGCTTAACAGATATTTAATAACGCAACTACTTCCTCTAAACAAACAAATAAAAATATTATAAAGAAAAGAATCACTGCATTAATGCAATGTGATATTGTGTTCATATTGAGCAGAACGGCCATTTGACAACTAGTCGTTTGCAAATATTTAACTTAAATGAAGACGCACCATAAACATAGTCAGAAGTTTACATTTAAGATATGAAATAGAGCGGATACACTGCTTCAGCTGTCACTAAATATAGACATCTGACAAGTCAAGACAAGAAGGCAACAAAATCTGACCGTTTTAGATGTATTTCACCTCATACGGCCACTGCGTCCTATGCGCACCTCCCCAAATATTTAAAGCTGTTCTACTTAAAACCAAAAAAAGTTATGATAGAAAGAAAACAAAACTCATTCAAGTACATATTTATGTAAACGCACGATTCGGAACTGTGTTAGCCAAGAAATGTAGGCTATGTGAGTTCTCGGAAATCGCAGTTTTGAACCATTAAAGACCCCAGCTCGTTCTCTCAGACAACACAGAGAGCCCTAAAAAGGCTAGATTTGATAAGTAACACTTTAAAAGAACTTTTTAGCAGAAACGTTCACTAACATTATATATTGTTAAAAAATAGAAAGTTTGACATTAGTTCATGTTTTATATATTTTCTCCTCAGAACCATGGTTAAAAATTCCGCCTTTAGATGTACAGTGCTAATGTACTACACTTCAAACCTAAAATATTATTTTGACACTAAACATCTAAAACGGCTGTATATCCGTCGAGAGCTCTTTCCTAAACAAATGATTTTGATGTAACCGTAAACTGAAGCAAAGCTTTGATGTATCTGGTTTTTCACGTCAGAAAACGACGATGATGATGATGAAGTAACGCGTCAAGCTGGAGTGGCAGTAAAAGTCAGAGGCTCAGTATAAGCTTACGCTCTTAAAAATTAAGGTTCATCGATGGTTTTTTGTAGCACCTTAGTTTCAGAAGACAAAAAAAAAACACCTTCTTATCAAGAACCATTTGTGTAGTTGTCAGTTTGGCTATTTGGAGATTAAAAAAAAGTTCTTGATATCACATTGTAGGCTCTTCAGTTCACTGTTGTCGTCTCTCGGCTCTTTAAAGCAGTATAGCGAGGCTTTCTAAACAACTAGAAAGTAATAAGTTATTTGATAACTTAAAAGATTCTCCCATGACATCAGGCTGGAAACCCCTTTTTCTATTTGTACGAGATAACGTAAATTCAGCGAGCGCATCTATGCAAATGACAAGGAAATTTGTTATTGGCAGAAAAACAACAGACGACTGACAATAAGCAAAAGGAAATAACAGAGCTACTGAAAATGTGAAAACGACATAAACCTCACAAGACCTAGACTGTCCTATAACGAAGAATAAACGGCAAGTTCAGAACTGAACGCAAATGTTTCGCGTCGCCTCTCCAAAAAGTCGTAAAGAACGTATTTATACTTACTTCACGGAAAACACAGGGATGCAATCCCTCCAAAATGATACGAATTTAGGATAAAGTTCAAATAATAGCAACCGAAGAGCGTGAAGGATAAAGCGAGACAGCGCATCACATGAAAAGTCACCAGCAGTAGAACAAAACTCAGCGCGAGCGCAAATGACAAGGTTACTTACTCTGAAGATGAGAGCGAATTGAGCTTCTTCGCGACAGTGTAACAGAGAATACAGAGGGTTGTTCGCCCCGTGATGAATATTGTAATTTCTCGGGACAAGCGAGAGCGAAGAGAGTGAGATAGAGAAAGAGCTCTTGTGCGCCGCTCCTCTCTCTGCATGAAAACTGTATGTCTCAGCGCACGCGGCCAGGAGGAGGCTGAGAGCGCGCGCTCGAACCAACAAGATTCACTTTAAGACGCGGCTGAAGGAAGCAGGAAGACGGCGCGTCATAATCACAGTGATGTAACGCTCGCACCTACCAATAAGAGCAGTCCGCTGGATTTAGAGGAATACAAAACAAGTGAAGTTGAAGACTCCGCTCAAGCAAAAACGAATGATACTGGAACCTTTGTGGGATGTCTGTAAGGATACGCACTTTTTAAACAATATGTGTTCTCTGTGTGGATTTTGTTTAAGTCATTCTTTACATTATGAACAAAAGTTGTATGTGCTGACTGAAATGTATACTTAGATGCACGCTCAGCATGATGCATTTGAAATATAAATCGCACTTATGTGTACTATTAAGCGCACTTGCAATGCAACTTATTATTTTTTATCCAGAAAAGTGAATACAGTTCATTATATTTTTTTTTATATATATATATTATATCATCATGTAATTCATAAATGCGAATACTATATTTCATCACCATGTTTATAAATAAGACACAACTCACAACATTCATGAAATGTGGTATGCAGGCCCCGAGAAGTGACCGCAGCCTCGACCTCGTGCGTGCCTGGGTTCGTGAAAATAGTTTCGCTTGCCAAGGTTGTCTTTGAGCTATGGGCTTCTTTCTACTTAAGACCTTGCTCTTACTTTAGATCCCTCCTCCTAGCCTCCACAGTCAACAGATGAAGGAATATTCTCTGGTATCGTTCTACAAATTGTTATAGACGACTTCTTGCATAGATGAATCCGTGAGATTATCCAAAAACGCATGGGAGATTCTGTTTGTAAAATGTGGCACATATCCATTACGCGTGCTTTTATGATCAGTCAGTAAAGTTTAAAACATAACCAAATGGATATAATGCATTCTGTCCTTATCTTAATGGACATTTGACTCATAGCTTGCAAAACAGTATTGTGTTTAAAACAGAATAGAATAGAAAAGTGTTGTCTATCCTTTTTCTTTGGGTTTGATTTATGCACAGACTGTGAATGTGCAGCATATTAACAGCATTTATATCTGTCTTGCTTATAAATTTGAACTACCACGCTAAAATAAAGTTCCGCGTTATGGAAGAAGAAGAAAAAAAAGCAGGATTATTTGGACACATTATTTAGAGAGCCATTAGCCAATCAAATGTTGATTTCTCACCATCCTATCAGGTGCTTCAGCATGTAAGCAGATTTCTCAAAGCCTTAACCTACTTTTCTGTAGTCGCTGTTCCTGCTCATTGTTGAAATTAAAAAGTGTATTCAGAACGTTGCATATATTACTCATTTTCCGCAGTGAATTTAAAAGTTTTCCCCCTTTTCATTTAAAGCCACTGGCTCTTGTGTTCTTATATCAGCTCATTTGAACGAAATGCACATTGACGTGAGTAATGATTAAAATACACTTATTGATACTAAACAATTGTAGTAGCCAATATTAGCCTACATGTAAAATAAATCAAGCAGTTCGTGTGATACCAGGCATATTTAATTGTGGTATTCAAAAAAAAAAAAAAAAAAAAAAAACGCTATGTGAAAAATCCTCCAAAGCACATTTCAGTGGTCTCATTCATTCCAAAGCATGTTTGTGCTGTCAGAGCAAATGACAACAGCGCAGCTGTTTGACCTATTAATGAGATTATCTACTGTAACAGTGTTGATCAAAATTCTTAAATAAATTTGGGTTAAAAAAGCAAATCTGCAAATGCATTCAATTCACCTCAGTTATTATTATTATTATTATTATTACTACATTTATTATAATATTAAACATATTATTATTTTCGATTATTATCTACATGAGCGTGGTTACAATGTTACATATTTTTAATAACATGCATCCCTCGAGATTTTTACCTGATGGTGAGTGTCTTTTTTCCGACAGTGTTCCTCCTTCAACACGTACAATCAGTGTTTTTTTATTCATAATTAAAATGATAATAATAATAAAAAAAAACTTTTCTTCAAGTTTAGAATAGAATTCACTTTCACAGCAACAAGCCCTTTTCTTTTCCTTAAACGAGGACAAAAGGAAAGGCGTGTTGTTCAGTCAGTTTCCATGTCGCAAGCAAATGTTATTGTGAGTGAATAAACGACTGGGAAGGCAGGATTTTTTTTCTGCAGTGAATTTCTTTTCCAAAACAGGTGTTCCAACTTATTTTGTTAGCATCTTTCCCCAAAGGCACGCTCGGAGTGCGAGCTTAGTGGAAAAATACATGACAACATTAAAGCAATAGTGTTTGGAGAAGGAAAACGCCTCTTAGGTGTAGAGGAAACCTGTTTATTAACACCGCCACCTCTGATCTCTCTGTCACCTTTCTGCTGGACACTCAGTCACTAATGTCTTAGACTCGCTTGTATTTCGTGAGGGATAAAGGCTAAGCACCTAAATATCATATCGAATATCATAATATTTAAATAGATGTCTGCGGAAACTGATTGATTTACGCGACAATACCGGCCAAGTCGGACAATTGTTGCTTTTAACAGTAGACAGAAAAAGAATAGGCCTACCTTCACAAAAAGACCGCAAAAAAAAAAAAAAATAAATAAAAAAAAAATAAACGAAACTTTACCTCAACAAAAAGATTACACTGGTATCTCGACGCCGTCTATTTTGAAAAGACAATGTGCTCACCTGCTCTTCCACGGTCCTTTTTTCCACTCAGCCCATTAAGATTACGAGAATAGAAGGATTTAAATATATACAAGACATATAACTAATTTTAATTTAGATTATTAGCGCATATTATTATGTTTTTTGGGAGGGGAAACGACGTAAATTCCTATAGTACTGCAACTTCTTTTGCTTTCTGTTGTCTGAGTTTCAGCATTCATTCTCCTGAACAGCTAGCCTACAGTTAGACAGCTATAGTTAGACTTCACTCTACAGACTACATCTGTCCACTGAGCAAATTATTTAATGACTTTAAGGGGAGTGACATTTTTAAAGCCATTTCTCTCAGAAATGTTCTGAGTTCAGTCGGTTTGAAATTCGTCTCGCACTTTCCGAATTGTGTTTTGGCGCCCCTGGCGCAGATAGCTAACCGGCTAATATCGGAAAGATATATTAAACGACATACTAACGATTATTGTAATATATTTGTTATTTAAAAATAATAATAATAATAATAATAATAATAATAATACCACGACGAACGGTATAGCCTAACTCCGATACTGACACATTCGAACATTTCTGTCAGAAATGTTCTGAGTTAAGTCGGTTTGAAGTTCGAATTCCGAATTGAAGTTCGAATTCCGAATTGTCTTTTGGGGCCCCTAGCGCAAAAAGCTAACCGGCTAATATCTTAAAGATATTTAACGAAATAGCCTACTAACGATTATTGTGATATATTTGTTATGTAAAAAAAAAAATAATAATAACAACATGACCAATGGTAACTCCGATACTGACACCGATTGACCAACCTACGAGGACAGCTTCACTTAATAGCGATTTAGCATTTACATTTAGCGCAATTTTTGTGATCATATTTTCGTGTTTAACGATACATTTCTTTTAAAAAAAACGCTGCTGAAACGTATAAAAACACTCATATGTAAAAACAATAGCTACCTTTTGTTTTCACTTCCTGAATAGTCGCCCCACCCCCCCAATTCACACCGTCGATCTGTCTAGTAGAGTTCGAGTAATCTTAGTAATGTTGAACTGAGTGGGATTTGAGACTTTATTTATGTAATTATTGCTACATGGGAGCTATTATTATTATTAATATGGGCTAATTATAAACAGTAGGCCAAGTAGGTCTTTGCTTTTACAAATTTCAGAAATTTAGCTCCACAATGACTTTCACTTTGTTTTTTTAGAAGAGGTGTATTTCAACTATATTACATAACTAATTTTTATGAGCATCAACTTTTTTTTTTTTTTTTTTTTTTGGCAACTATGACACTTCTCTGGGCAGTTTTGTCTAAAGGCCACCCTGAAACGCAGCTGACACAGAGATGGATTTCTATTTTATTTAATGTGTTTTGCCCAGGATAAAATCGGGTTGTTGTGTTGTTTCCAGTATATATCAGTTATTCATAGTAAGCTGCTGCGGTTTGCATAACTGACTGAAAGAGGGTTTGTATAACTTTAATCCATCCCACAGTTAGAGCATACGTTTATTCAAAGGACCAAAGTTGATGGCCCAAATAAATTAGCAATTCAGATGCAATATCAACAAACAAGGCAAAAAAAAAGAAATCAACTGGGCTTCATATGTCACTTCTGTGGATTACAGATGTCCTGGGGGCTAGTGGTAAAGAGAGGATCAGTGGGATAGACTGCCAACAGATAAACAGGATCTAATGCTGTGTGGACACTGACGTCGCCCTTTCATGCTGATCTATGACCCGCTACCTGAACCCTAACGCGAGACCCCACAGGAGAAACTGCTCTCAAATGAATGTTAAAGCACAAACAAACAAAAGTCCTTGAGTACTGTCATAACTGCATGTAGTCTGCAGCACATTTTGCATTACAGTACTACCAAAGTCTATGCTGATATGACAAAAAATATGAGTTTCTTTGTCTCTAGTTGTGAAGCACTGCATAATTGTAGTATTAGTCTTGTTTCATAATATTCTGTCACGTCTCTGAGCAGAACAGATAATATCCTCCACCTTACTAATCACGCTAAAATTGAAAGGCCATATGAGGCAAAGAGAATAGAAGGAGAGAGATGTAATAAGACTAGATTAGGGGTGGCAGCACACAAGAATAGATATAAAAAGGGGAATATTACTGCACTGTAGATGCTGTTGTGCACAAATTCAGTCAGCTTCCAGGGGCCATCAAGATTCAGGGAGTAGCTATTATTCTACACATTAGCGCAGGCTAGCTAAAAGCTCTTATGCTTGAAGGGGTCTTGGAGGTCTTCAGGAAAAAGGATGTGGCACTAAGAGTGGGCAGTGTTTAAGAGACCCCTGGTACTCTGCGAAAATGGGAGGCTCTCGATGTGACAATGTGACATGCTGGATTCATTTACAAGACTGTCAGAGCTGGGAATCGAATATGGTATTGGGACATGGAAATGATGTTACGACATGTAACCATTACCTGAAAAATAAGGAGGGAAAACAAAAGAACGGGCTGATGAGAAGATGTGAGGTAACAGAATATAATGGCTCTACAATCTGCCTGGCGAGCAATATAACATGAGATATTCCCTCGAATGAGACAGAAGTAAGTTTAGGACTCTTGTGGGACTGATGAACCCCAGTCTGTGCTATCAGATACCGGCTTAATTCCACACGATTATACCTACTGTTTACCAAAACTGTCCCTGCATGGTAAACACTAACAATCAATGCTGTTTCATGAAGCCTTAAAGCAAACACGCTCTAGGTTGAAAGGTCACTTTCGACAGCAAAAAAATGATGGTAGGATCAAAAGAAAGAGATCTTTATTAAATTGGCCATTTGTATATTAAAAAAGTCGCCTACTATTTTAGTAAATGCGGATAGAAAACCATATGGTCTCATAAACGAGGCACTTTCTATATGGGTATTAAACAAATCTATAGATCATAAATCTCAGTTTGTGTCCATAGCTTAAGAAACAGCAGCTAAACTCTTAAAAGTCATTTTCAAATGGCATTACTTTTATTTTATTATTCGTTTTTCCCCTTATATCCACTTTAAAAACCTGAAATCTCTTTTTCTGTTTGTCTCAAGGCACTCAAAACACTTTTAATTTGTGCAACCTTCAAAAACAATCCAATCTTTCAACCAGTTGCTTACTCCACAGTGTCCATATGTATTTATTCATTTCTCTGCTGCATTTTTCCCCCTTAAAATTCACTGCAGAGGTCTTAAACTTAACACGTAATTACACAATCGTGAGCCCTGCCTGTGATAAGCTTTTGAATGAATGAGTAGCCACTGAGACTAAATTGCTCTCGCTCTCCTGCTCCCTCCTGTCGCGTCTGGCCGTTAGGTCAGGGTTTGAGGCGAGTTGGCAGTGCGGAGAGGACCAGGCCTGGCCCCGTGCCTCAGTGCCTGCGGGACCCTACCCAGACTGCCACGGCCCCTCTGGCCTTCAGAATGAATAGAGGTCTTCAGACACCAGTGCACTGAACTGAGGCAGCCTTTTCAGCAAACAATCCTATCTGCTTCCTCTCCACTCCAGTCCTCCTGCAACTTCACTGAACTCGTCCAGTTTGTCAGGGGGGCTTATTTTTGTTGTTTTATTTCCATGTTTTCCACTTTGTGAAGAAAAAAAAAAAAGACCTAGAATGCTGGAAATGGCCCCGAAAAAAAAAAAAAAAAAAAAGCATTGAAGGGAGAGGTCCTTTTGAAAGGGTTGTTAGCCTTGATGAAATTGTCAGCTCATGTGCTAGTGCATCTAAATAAAATGAAAATAAACACGCTGTTGCTATTTAACAAGCAAATTTGCTTAAAACATAAAAGAAAAAAAAAATCCATTACAGTCCGATCTGTTGATATACATGATATGGAAAATTTTTAGGAAATCTGAGTGGTAAAATTTTTAGCATTTTGTTTATGCCACTGTAAAAAAATGCTGGGTTAAAAATACCTAGCAATTGGGTTGTTTTGACCCAGCAGGTTGAGTCAAACATTTAACCCAATCGCTAGGTGTGTCCATTTTTTAACCCAACTTGGGTTATTTTTAACAATTGTTTAAAAATTACTATGTGGCTCGCTTAAAATGAAATTAACATTTATTAATAAGTTTAATAAATAATAATTAAATAATAAACATTTATTAAATAGCTTATTAAAAAATGTCCACCTTTTGATTATTACACTCTAAAAATGCTGGGTTAAAAACAACCCAAGTTGGGTTGAAAATGGACAATCCCAGCAACTGGGTCGTCTTAACCCAGCGGTTGGGTTAAATGTTTGCCCAACATGCTGGGCAGTTTTATTTAACCCAACTATTGTTTAAAAATTACTATATGGCTAGCTTAAAATGAACCCAAAATATGTTGGAAATTAAAATTAGACATAATTACTACACTGTAAAAAAGAATTGTTGGTTTAACTTAAAAAAGTTACCTGGTTGAGTTCATTGAAATGAAAAATTTGAGTTAATACAATAAAGGCGATTGGTTTAATCAACATAAACTCAAAATATTATGTTACTGAACCACATTAAGTTGATTTGATAAAAGAAAAAATGTTGTGATAACAAATCATGAAAAAAAAAAAAAAAATTATATATAATATTTAACACATATTTAACCCAACTTGGGTTGTTTTTAACCCAGCATTTTTTTAGAGTGTACATTTTAAAAAGTGATGGTGCTCACTCGATTGTATTCAAAAAGCTATATATTGCGCACATTAAGAAAGAATTTATTGGCCTCTTTCTGGTTAAACAACACTAATGCCCTTTAGGATTATTTGTAGCCATATTTTTGTAACTGTATTTGAGAGTCTGTTAAAGAAGTACTGTTCACATGAGCATCATCAAGCACCAAGAGGCCGTTCAAATTATGCCACGACATATTATTCTGTGTGTTACGAACACTTCAATAGCAAAAAATGGATGACAGAGATACAGAGAATGAATAATCATAAAAACAATAGACAATTAGTGTTCATCCTCTTCTTTTTGATCAAACTGATGAACACATAAATCGCTACTGAGACAGTCCTTAGGATTTTTTTCCTCCTATAAAAACGGGGATAAGGGATTAATTTGAATGTCGAGAAAGTAGGCCAGTCATGGGCTCTAAAGCAGTGCACTTAATGAAAATCAATTAGGATTATCCTTATTCTTCCCTCACTGGAATCACAATACACTTTGCCTCTTTCTTCCGATAAGCACGTAAGGAAAAGCCTTAGGCTGTTTGTACGATAACAAGGATATTGCCCTGACATAATATAGTGAAAATAAGTATATAATTACTAATTAGGGTTATGCTCACTCTACCTGAATGAAATTTGTCTTTAAGGAGGACATGATACCTTACTTACTGTGCGGCAAATGCAATGGTTAATGTCTGATTATGTTAATGCACTTACTAATATGTCTATTTCTGACTCTGGATCAAATAATGCACTGTTCAAATTGACTCAAGCAGTAATCTCGTTGATTAGGGGCGGAGCTACATCAGGTCACGGCTGTAAGCAACAATATCTGCATTTATTTGCAGAAAAGGGGATCGAGTTCAACAATGTTAAACGAATAAGAAAATGCTAGGTGTAGACATTCATCACAAAAAATGTATTGAACAAATGGCGTCATACTGAAATTTGGACAAATCAAAAGTTGGTCTGGTATCAAAATAAAAAATTATACATCAGATTCAGATGATGTCCAATAGTCAAAGGGAAAACTAGGGATTCATTTAGCTGCAAGGTTTCCAGGTTTTGCTCAGAGCGTACTGCATTTATTTGGGTCATTTTCCATGGCTTGGTAAAACGGATTGGTTTTTTTGGCCACCCATCCACCATATTAAGCACCCCACCTGCTGATGATTACCCATAAACACTTCTTTCTGCTGAGATGTACCTGGCAATTAGTCTTTGAAATGCCCCATGCTTGATTTAGCTTAGCAGTACAGGTGAATGGCGATGCACTCAAACTGCTCGACCTCTCGTGGTGCTTTGCGGTTTGTTTACAAGCTTTTTTTTGGCGCTGAAATGAAAAACGAAAAAAAAAAAAAAAGAAAGAAAGAAAAAAAAAAAACAGTGTACGGGATGCTTATAATTATTCTCCCAGAAGATTTGCTTCCATAATTACAATGTGATACTGACATTTGGAAAATGCATAGAGGTCTGCTCGGAGCTGCCATGCAAAATATAAATACGTGTTATTATAGTTTGTAATATGGCCTGCCTCATAAGAAAAATGACAGCGCAGTTCTTCAAAGCAGCATTAGTTCAAAAACATCAGTGAAACAGGATAAAACCATGTGGTCTTTTGCTGAACACTGGTGTGGACATGCACAGAAAGCAGGACATCTGGCTGGTGTACAGTGGCAACAGGTATTGTTGTTATTGAATGGAATCTGTGTTAGTAGGCCTGACTGATTCCACTTTCACCTCTGCTGCTACATAAAGAGAGCTTCTAAGAATCATCATGTGATTCAGTTTTTCTTTATCTAAAAAAAAAATACAATTACACTGTAAAAAACATACAGTTCAATTTATGGGAAAAAATCCTGGCAGTTGTGATTGTTGTGCTGTAAAAAATATTGTGACGATGTTTCTAGTTTTACAGGATGCCTGTATATTTTATACCTTATAACCATATACTCTGAAAAAATGCTGGGTTAAAAACAACCCAAGATGGGTTGAAAATGGACAAACCCAGTGGTTGGGTTAAATGTTTGCCCCAGGGGTAGTTTTATTTAACCCAACTTTTGTTTAAAAATGACTATATGACTGTCTTAAAATGAACCCAAAGTATGTTGAAAATGAACATTTATTAATATGTTTAATATAATTGGGTTAAAACAACCCAATGGCTGGGTTTGTCCATTTTCAACCCAACTTGGGTTGTCTTTAACCCAACATTTTTTAGAGTGTATATTTCATTGAGTGATATAATGTTAATATACATACTTTAACATTTTTTAAACCTTAAAATTTAATCATAACCACCACAATAATACAGGTGGCACAATAGAAACACACATGATGAATCAGAGTTCATCATGGGTGGACTGTTCATAAAACATGGTCAAAACTTATTTATAGACGTTGCCCAGGGTCATACAAGCATTTTGTATTATTTCTATAAAGCAGTGGTTCTCAAACCGCTCCATGAGTTGACTTGAATAAATGCAATTGAATAAAAAAAATATATAGGTAACACTTTAGTATGGAGAACAATTCTCACTTTTAACTAGTTGCTCATTAGCTCCATACTAAAATGGTTAAAGTATGTATATTAACATTATATCACTGAATGAAATATACACTCAATGCTGGGTTAAAAACAACCCTAGTTGGGTTGAAAATGGACAAACCCATGCAGCAATTGGGCTGTTTTAACCCAATGTCATTAAACATATTAATAAATGTTAATTTCCAACATACTTTGGGTTCATTTTAAGACAGTCATATAGTCATTTTTAAACAATAGTTGGGTTAAATGAAACTACCCATGGGGCAAACATTTAACCCAACAACTCGGTTTGTCCATTTTCAACCCATCTTGGGTTGTTTTTAACCCAGCATTTTTTAGAGTATGGTTATAAGGTATAAAATATACAAACATCCTGTAAAACTTGAAACATCGTCACAATATTTTTTACAGCACAACAATCACAACTGCCAGGATTTTTTCCCGTAAATTTAACTGTATATTTTTTACAGTGTATTTGTGTTTTTTTTTTAGATAAAGAAAAACTGAATCACATGATGATTCTTAGAAGCTCTCTTTATGTAGCAGCAGAGGTGAAAGTGGAATCAGTCAGGCCTACTAACACAGATTCCATTCAATAACAACAATACCTGTTGCCACTGTACACCAGCCAGATGTCCTGCTTTCTGTGCATGACCACACCAGTGTTCAGCAAAAGACCCACACATTTTTTTATACCCAGAATGCATTGTTTTTACAGTATATTACTTCTGTATATGAAAATACATTCTGGGTAATATTATTTGTAATTTGCAAGAAAGTAGCCTAAAGGCCTGTTTTCTTAAAATGACAAATATTACCCAGAATGCATTGTTTTATGATATATCACTGTTTCAGTGCAAAATGGTATTTTACTGTGTAAATTTGTTTTGTTTTTTTTAACAGTCATTTTTTTAGCGTGTGTTTGGCCCAACCTCTTAGCTAGTGAACAGCTGGCTCATTTAGGTTTATTTACTAAAATAATTTTTTAATGAAATAAAAAGAAAATTGTAGCTTGTAAAATTGTCTTTCAGTATATCAACTTTATTTTTCAATGCGGAAGTAAGGCGTTTTCTATGAATGTGCGAGACTTCCCATTTATCAGCGAAATAACCAGAAGAATATCAAAGTGCAGTAAACTGTAAAACTGTTTATAATTAAGACAATACATCAAAATAATATGGTAAGAAATACCAGTATGCAATATCAAACAGTATAATGAACTGTACAGCTAAAAATAACTGGAAGCCAGACACATTAAATTTACAAATGGCCACAGCCGCTCTTACCTGAAAAAGTAAGCTATAAATAATGATAGGTCTATTTTTTTATTTTTTTTTTACAGTACTTATTATGGTTTAGAGTTATTGGAAGTTACACAAATCTGGTGTGTTAGGTGCTTCACAAGGACCTCTGCTGTACACAAAGTTTAGCTTCTTTTATTTGAATGTATTTTTATACAGTGACAATATTCTATACTAAAATGATCATATAATGACGCACACTCGATTTTCTTAGAAGGCACAGTTGGTAAATCCGAGTCTTCCAGCGAGAGGTGATAATGGATGATGGAGAGAGAGAGAGTGAGGGGGAGAAATTAAGCATGTGTTGTTCCTTATGTTAAGGTGATGTGTTGTTCTGCTCATTACCAATGTTTGACCATATGACACGCATCATCTGAGAGTAATGCATTATCCATGAGCTCAGCCTCTCCAAGGAGCCAATCGACTTTCTCAACCTGCTCCTTCTGGAGAAAAACAAACAACAGGTGCATGTACCCGTGTCCTCCTCTCTTTCGTGTCTTATTCTGTGTGCTGCCACCTTATGAGTGTGAAGAGCCGCAGTGCTGAATGATTTGCGAGCTCATTTTTCCCGAATATACTGTATTTTGACACGTTTTCAATTGCTGCTTATCGTTTCACTATTAGCTTTTAATATCTGAAGCTTAACTACTTGGTCTTAATACATTTCCTTCCCCTTCATTTCCGTATACCTGATTTATGAACTTGCAAACATGAATTTTGCTCAGGTATAAAAGGAGACCCCTTAAGCCATAAAGCTGCATCCTTCGTTTAAGCTCTCAAAGACTTCCTAAAGGGAAAGAGTGGTCATTTCTGCTATAAATCATCGCAGCACATGAGTGGAGGGCAGTGCGCACCTTGTCCGTACACCATCGTGAAGCGTTAAGTAAACCATAACATCCTGCATATTGTGTGGCAGAGGCAGGAGAGGTCACTTCCCTTCGTCTGAGCGCGTGAGCACGTGTCTAAGCTCTGTCTTCAAATGGGTCCGTCCACTTAAGCCATTATGAGGAAGAGCTTTTTTTCTCTCTCTTAGTGACTACTTCCTGTCTGAAGAGCTAAATAGGGGAAGTGGTCATTTAACAGAAAGATGGGCCTCTCAATGTCTAATTTTGCAGTGCTTTGTCTGGTGCAGCACTGGTACCTGGGGACTCATTTTGGCTTGAAAAATAGTCCCTGCAGGCAAGGCTTGTGTTTTTGGAACAGAAAATACGTGGAGACTCCCTAATTACTAAAGTATGCTCTGATTCTGTGCGTAAAGAGGCATTATACAAATCAACTTAAGTTTTTTGATGTTTGAAAGTCAAAAGTCACTGCATGTGAGTGGTTTTTAACTCATGAAGTGGGACACTTTAATCAAACACTTAGAAATGTTGAAACTTAAAACATGTGATATCTTTTATTATAAGGTACCAAGGTTTTTAAAATGTATTTGTTGAAAAATAGTGCAACCAAATGACGTTCGTGTTTGTCAAAGTTGGCATAAAAACAAAAGGTGCAATAGTTTTTTTTCCCCTTTTGTATGTATAAACTAGTGCTGTCAAAATGATTAATCACGATTAATTGCATCCAACATAAAAGTTTGTGTTTACATTATATATATATATATATATATATATATATATATATATATATATATATATATATATATATATATATATATATATATACATACACATGTGTACTGTCATATATATATTTTTTATATTGGATACCAAAAAAATAAAAAATAAAATAAAAAAAATAATGATGTGCACAGATTGATAATTTTGAATATATACTACAATATTTCATAAAACCCCCCAAAAAACAAGAAATGTCAATTTTGATTTCATGGTGACTAAGGTTTTTTTTTTTTCATTCTTGAGCCGATGCAGAGGAAACACCAAAGTAAAATACTCTGACAGAGTTTCTTGTGATATTACTCAACAGTGGCGTAACATTGTGAAAAAGACAACATGGTGAATAGTCAAATTCCTGAACAAATGACTCTTATGAGCCACTTCTATTAGTGAATCAAAAACGCATCACAAACTGTGTAGTGCGATTCCAGAACGAATGGCTCTTTTAAGAAGCAGCTTTTGAGCAAATCACAACACACGGTGAAGCAAAAGTAGTCTGATTCTCGAACAAATGACTTTTATGAGCCAGTTTCTTTTTAAGAACTTACTGTGTTGCTGCATCTAAGATTCATGGGACTTAAAAAGTACTACTTTGTGACAGGTTGTTCATTTGCCATTGTGTTGTAAAAGATTATGAGTTTGTGGACCTGTTTTATAAAAATAAATGGATGAATGTATTATGTTTTTTTTTTTTTCTTGTTTGTTTAGAATTGCAGGTCACACTTTAGAATAATGTTCTGTCATTAATGAATAATTACACAGGAGCAAATGAGTAACAGAGTATTAACATTCTAGTAACTACTATTAACTAAAAAGAAACTCTGATTAACAAATTAGTAAGTAATAGCGCTCAGTTGAATGTTGTATTTTTTTTAAACTATTTTTTTAAAGGACTACAGAGATTTACTACATACAGGTTCATAATTCATGTGAATAATGCATAATGTATAATTAATTCTACAGTGAAGATCCCACTAGTAATGACTCAAGTGTTACTAAATCCTCCAGAATGAATTACTAATTATTTGGATCAGTATTCTAAAGTGAAAAGCATAAAAACTTCCTAATATTGACTGAAGTCATTGTAAACTTTTGAGGGTTTGTAAGGTTTTGGATAGTAATGACTGTTACTACATCTTATCTTACTACACTCTAAAAAATTCTGGGTTAAAAACAACCCAAGCTGGGTTAAATATGGACAAACCCAGCAGGTTGGGTTAAAGGGCACCTATTATGCCCTCTTTCACAAGATGTAATATATAAGTCTCTGGTCTGGTCAAGTTTCAGCTTAAAATACCCCACAAATTTGACCATATTTGGGGGTGAGCAAAAACATGCCTTTTACTATATTACTATATTGCTGGCTAAAAAAATAAATCCAAAATTGGTTGAAAAAAAAAATGGCTGGGTGAAAACAACCCAATCACAGGGTTTGTCCATATTTAACCCAGCATTTTTTAGAGTGTATGTTACTACTTTGTTACTACTACATTATTACATGTTAATACAGTGTTACGACATTCTTTTAAAGGAATTACTAATTATTTGGATCAGTGTTCTAAAGTGAAAAGCATGATAACACTGTAATATTGACTGAAGTCATTGTAAACTTTTGAGGTTTTGGATAGTAATGACTACGTTACTACATCTATGTTACTACTACGTTATTACATGTTACTACATCCTTCTAAAGGAATTACTAATTATTTGGATCAATATTCTAAAGTGAAGATCAACCAAGATGACTCAAGTGTTACCAAATCCACCAGAAGAAATTACTATCCAAAACCTTCCAAAGACCTCAAATGCTTGCATTGACTTGAGTCAATATTAGAAAATGCTTTTCACTTTAGAATACTGATCCATATAATTAGTGTTTGGTAATAGGATTTGGTAACACTTGAGTCATTACTAATGGGTTACCACAATCTTCACTTTAGTATTAATTATACATTATGCATTATCACATTAACTACGAACCTGTAGTTGTTAGTAGTCCTCTGGGAGGTATGAAAAATAGTAGTTATTGATTAGCTAATAGTGAACTACATCATTCAACTGAGCGCTATTACTTACTAATTCATTCATTAGAGTTTCTTGTTAGTTAATAGTAGTTACTAGAATGTTAACGCGTTACTCAGTGTATGTATTCATTAATGGAACGGTATTCTAAAGTGTTACCATTGTGATTTAATAGACCTGTTAAGGCTAATCATGGAATTGTGGGCTATTTATGTCTTTTCTTTTTCCCCCAAAACATTTCTTTGTTTAAAGTGCTAACAGAATAATTAATGAAAGCATTAAAGAAAATGAAAGCATCACACCTCAGACCACTTTCTCATTACTTTCACACTCAACCTGACCCCCAACTCATCACACACCCCACCACACGTCACTTTTCGCCGAAACCTACGCTCCCTCTCACCATCTCATCTATCCTCTTCGGTCTCATCCACACTTCCTCCCGCTAACCAATTCTCATCAATGGACACTAACACTGCTACTGACACTCTCTGCACCACTCTATCATCCTGCTTAGATGATTTCTGCCCCCTCTTAACCAGACCAGCCCGCGCCACCCCCTCTGCCCCCTGGCTCTCTGATGTTCTCCGTGAGCATCGGTCTAGACTCAGGGCTGCAGAGAGGAAGTGGCGCAAATCTAAAAATCCTACTGACCTTAGCTTATATCAGTCACTCCTTTCTTCTTTCTCTACTAATGTCACCAATGCTAAAACCTCCTACTATCACACTAAAATTAACAACTCAAAATGACTCCCGAACACTTTTCAAAACCTTCTCTTCTCTTCTTTGCCTCCTCCCCCTCCCTCCCACATCAGTTCTTACAGCTGATGACTTTGCCACTTTCTTCACACATAAAATAACAACCATCAGCGGCCAATTCTCCACACCACACACTGACAAGAACATCTTAATTGAAAACACACAAATTCTCCCCTCCTTCTCCATGCTTTCTGAGGCAGATGTTTCCAAACTCATTCTTTCCAATCACCCTACTACCTGTCCGCTAGACCCTATCCCCACTCCTCTTCTTCAGGCCATCTCCTCCTCAATTCTACCTGCACTCACTCACATTATCAATTCCTCCCTTCACACTGGAACATTTCCCACAGCTTTTAAGCAGGCTAGGATTACCCCACTGCTTAAGAAACCCACTCTGAATCCAGCTCTTTTAGAAAACTACAGACCAGTATCCCTTCTTCCTTTCATTGCTAAGACACTTGAGAGAGTTGTATTCAACCAACTGTCTACTTATCTCTCACAGAACAACCTCCTTGACAACCACCAGTCTGGTTTCAAGAGTGGCCACTCTACTGAGACTGCCCTGCTCTCAGTCACGGAAGCCCTGAGACTGGCACGAGCATCTTCAAAATCATCAGTACTCATCTTGCTGGACCTGTCTGCTGCCTTTGACACAGTGAACCACCAGATCCTCCTGTCTACACTCATGTCGAAGGGCATCACGGGAACCGCGCTCCAGTGGTTCGAGTCTTACCTCTCAGGTAGGTCCTTCAGGGTATCTTGGAGAGGTGAGGTGTCCAAGTCACATCATCTTGCTACTGGGGTACCTCAGGGCTCTGTGCTTGGTCCACTTTCTCCATCTACACGTCATCACTAGGATCGGTCATTCAGGATCATGGTTTCTCCCATCACTGTTATGCTGATGACACACAACTCTACCTCTCATTCCAACCAGATGATCCGACGGTTGCTGGTCGCATCACAGCCTGCCTGACAGCCATTTCTGCCTGGATGAAGGACCACCACCTCCAACTCAACCTTGCAAAAACTGAACTGCTTGTGATCGGTGCAAACCCAACACTTCATCACAACCTTTCAGTTCAACTTGGGTCTTCAACCATCACTCCTTCCAGGACAGCCAGAAACCTTGGAGTGGTGATGGATGCTGGTCTAACCTTCACAGATCATGTTGCAGCAACGACCCGGTCCTGCAGATTTGCCTTGTACAACATCAGGAAGATTAGACCCTTCCTATCTGAACATTCCACACAAATTCTTGTCCAAGCTCTTGTTCTATCCAGACTGGACTACTGTAATGCTCTCTTGGCTGGCCTTCCAGCATGCACTATCAAGCCTCTACAACTGATCCAAAATGCTGCAGCAAGACTGGTCTTCAACGAACCGAAGAGAGCGCACGTCACTCCTCTCTTCATCAGTCTGCACTGGCTGCCAGTAGCTGCTCGCATCCAATTCAAGGCTCTGATGTTTGCTTACAGAACGACAGCTGGCTCTGCACCGCTATACCTTAACTCACTACTTCAGACTTACGCGCCCTCCAGAAACCTGCGTTCTGCAAGTGAACGGCGCCTTGTGGTGCCATCACATAGGGGCACAAAATCACTCTCACGGACCTTCTCCGGGACTGTTCCTGGCTGGTGGAATGACCTACCACGCTCTATCCGAGCAGCCGAGTCTCTAGCCATTTTCAAAAAAATGCTAAAGACGTATCTTTTTCGTCAGCACTTGACCCAGTAGTAGTAGCACTTACCTTGACTAATATTCTTCTCCTATCTGTGTATTTATTTATTTAAAAAAAAAAAAAAAAAAAAAAAAAAATTCGCTATGAGCACTTTACTGACATAACTGTGACTTCACTCAGCACTTATACACTGTTGTTCTCATGTTGATTTAATTGATTCTACTACTCTCATTTGTAAGTCGCTTTGGATAAAAGCGTCTGCTAAATGACTAAATGTAAATGTAAATGTAAATTAAAGAAACTATATTTTTTAAAACAAAGCTCACAGTTCTTTCACAGCAGCTACTGGGAATAAGCAAATGCAACAGAAAAAACCTAATCCCAGCTGTAGGACTCAACAACTAACTTGAGAAAAAACATTCTTTAGTTCTGAGTAG